>NC_053029.1:8091513-8341042 GCF_016746235.2 Drosophila teissieri | reverse complement strand
GGAGCCGGGGGCCTGTCATCGACAACAGCTGCTGCTGCTGCTTTCATGTCTGTGACCTACTGACTTGTGTAGCCTACTTTCCGGGGCGCATTCCCACTCCTTTTTGCACGCTCCTGCGGAAGCTGCGCTTAATGACATCCACGGCCTTGCTGCATTTTTCCCGACCATCCAACCATCCCTCACCCGCCTCGAATTCTCTGGCACTGACGTTGACACAATTAAGAGCATGAAAAATACTTTGGAAATTTAATTAAACAGCCCGCCATTGACGTCACCACATAACCGAGTTCATCTTAAGTATGTGAACTGCTTGTCGTCCCGAGAAATGCGTTTTCACGCATCCAACTCCACGGCACTTGTCATTTGTCGTTTGTCGTTAGTCATGTGCTCGTGATCTCATCGATGTCTTTTGCGGTCTGATTGCCATTCCGCATGACTTAATGTTGCCTCGATAAGAATTCCCAGGTCTCCGAATGCTATTTGCACGGCTGGTTATACAAAATGTTAGAAATTGATAGGGCTGATAGCGAACGACAAGCAGCAATCATTTCTCAGATCATTGGAGTTACTGGGGGAGTTACGTAAAAATGTGACTAATAGTTTTTCCGTTCTTTTTTATGCTTTTGTACATTTTGTTTTTGTATTACGAAACAATTATAAAAAGCTATTGAACCTTGAAATTTAACAGGCAGGCTGCAATCAAACGCTGTGGTTTAGTTTGAATACATGTATGTTTGCCTAAGCCATAAAATGTGTTTTACATACAGCACAGCAGCAAAACACGGACTTGTGTAAACAATTTAACAAAATCCAATACACGAGTTTCGACAGAAAACAAATTATTTAACCTGAAATCTCGACACGTGATGCAACACACGTGTGTTCACAGAGCGGAGAAGTGGGCAGGCAAGTCCCTGCCAAAATGTAATTTAAGTCTGTGAAACATTTACTTTATGGAATAAAATGTACTGGCATGGGTGGTGGGTGTGTTTGCCTTGGGTTTGCAGGCAAACATGTTTGCTTTTAATTAAAGGCCAGCAGGGACATTCGTCGAGTTAGAAACAGGAGCAAAACTAAGCAAGATTTCGCCAGCCCAGGCAAATTGCCATATCCTGTGGGAATGTAATGAAATATTTTTCAATATACTCGAGATCCAGTGCGAGCAGATCTACTACACAACTACACAACTAGTGCAAACAAAAAATGGGTCGCGTATTTGTGCATCCTGCACTCACATTATTTATGTGAATTTCATATTCCATTATATGTGATAAGTGCTGAATGAAAAGCATGTAGTTCCTCAGACAGCCAATGCCGCTCGTCCTTACACTTTGGCTGGCTTAGTGCAAATATTTTTACATGTCCAACATCAAAAAGGGAGAAAATGTTCAGTTTTACGTATGCATTCAACACGGAATAACTGGGAAAAAGTAATGGTGGGGATTTTCAGAGAAAAGCAAGCATTAAAATGAGTTTCATACGTGTGCATATGTAAACTATTTCTGGGCCATCCTGTTGAAGCAGAACTCTGAGGCAGTTGAAGAGATTTTCAAAAGTTGTGCAAAACTAAAACACTGCCAAGTGGAGTCGGCCATAACTGCCAATGCGAGTTGACTGATGCGATGGTTTTCCACAAGGAAAGTAGCAGCAGAGTATGGCTGGGAAATCCAAAGGAAAACATAAATATCACTCTGTGCTGACAGCTGCTGCGGATGTCGATAATAAATCTTTTGGCTATGATTTCGTTTTTCTAGTTTTTTTAAAGTATTTCTCGATGAGTGCTCTGTGCGAAAACGTTGTACAACTGCATTTTCGTGGCTGTGAAAATTATTCTACAATTGATACATTTTTCATTTCGAGCAGCGCAAAAAGTGTTCTGAACGTTTTTGTTTTCTATTATTTATTAATAATTAGAAACGCGTTAGTTTTATGCTTACTTGTTATGTCTTTCTCTTGACACATCTTAGAAAATTAGGTGCATGTTTGATTCAAAGTTTACATTTAAAAGCTTGTATTCTTTAGTCGGCTTAAATTTGAGGATAAATGTAACATAAAAATGTGGTGTTGAAATAGAGAATGTATATCTAGACTTTCCTCGCCCTTTTCTCACTGCGTCTCTGGTCTAATTATTTATGCATCTGTCAAACATATTTCATATGCATAAGAGAATGGGCTCGGCTGGGGAGAATAACAAATGGCATAAATTACAATTCAATTTCTTATGGCCTATTATTTAATGCCTGACAGGGGGAGGATATCCCAAAAGCTGCCACGCCCACACCAGGCCTGCGTAGGCGTGGGGGGCGTGGTCCTGGAGAGCCATAAAGTTGGAGCTGCCGCCAAGTAGTAATCATATTTTCGGGACTAAAAGCAAGCAGCACAAGTAACACGTTGGGGATAATCCCATTCGGCACAGGCCAATGATTTCAAATGCGCTGCATGACGTTGCCACTCCCCTTTTTCTGCTTTTCCTCCGCCCCCGCCACCGCCTCGGCGTATTCATAATTCGATTTTTCACGATTTTCCCGAAAGTCCCTGCGATGTACATCTACTTGGGCGCCCCATTTGCTGAGTTGCTTTTTGCCTTGGCCAATGTTTTTGCGATTACGTGGGGTTCCTTTCCTTTTGTCCTCCAGGATATTGTGGAGCTGGTCAGACAAACGAATTATGTATTTCTTGCTATTATCATGGGCCAATGCTCTTTTTGCTTCAATGTCGGCTTATTGAGGCTCTCCTCTATTGTCCTGTGCGAGTCCTTGGAACCTTTGTTGTGACTTTCTTACACACAAAAAAAATATAGACTTTGCCTTAAGCTAGAATATCAATTTCAAAAGTAAGTTATTATTTTTATAGAGTTTTATAAAATTAAATGTATTTAAACTTAATTTAAATAAAAGTAAGTATATATTTCTTAAAAGAAATAAATTATATAACAGTGTGCTTTCGAATTGTGTTCAATCGTCTCTGTTTGATTTTTATACTTCTCCGTTTTAGTTCACAAACTTTTTAAAAACATTTTCACTTCAGCAAACTTTTGCTTGAAACTGATAAATAATGCATTTCAAGGCAGGCAGTCACAAACAATAAACTGAATCTAGATTGTTTGGCATTTGGCTGGATTCCGCCTGCAAGCAACCAAGTCAGATAGAGTTTTCCTTCTCATTTACAACAGTCATGTGCAATCAAGTTCCATATGCACTTGCCGAGGACAATATTGATTTTATAGTAGCTTGCACTATTTTTATAATATTAAATGTGCAATTGATGCCGACAAAAGTAAAGTAAACAAAACGCTAAAGCAAAGAAACTTGACACAAAAAACAACATAAATGTTTGTTTTATAAATGACACATTATTTTAGTAAATTAGTTTGATGCGTAGATGTGCGACAGCTCAGGAGCAGGGATTTCATCTTAAAGTCTTGAAGCTATTTTCCAATATCCGAGAAGGGAACGAGGTCCCCTGCTTTCGCAGAACTTTATGCTCGCCAACAACCCCCAATTTTGCCCCACTTTTGCCCGATTTTTGCCCCATTTTTGCCCCATTTTTGCACCATTTTTGCGCCATTTTTGACTCTTGGCTCTGGTTATTTCCGCTCCGGACAATTGGACAATGGCCGGACTGACCTTGTCCGCAGCAGTTTTCCCGCGACGCCGAAGAAGCCCGCTTCCTGGCCATTGATTTTCACCATCATCGCCATCAGGAGGAGCATCTCCCCGGCCCCTCGCATCCCTAATTTACAAGGAAAACGCAAAACGCAACTCGATTTATGGGTCTGTGTGTGTTGCCATTTTGCCATTTGCTGCACTCTTCATTTGCACATTATTTCGCTGCAGCGAAAGGGAAACGTTTTGTTTGACCCGAAACTTTTTCTATTTAGTTTCGCCGTAGTTTTGTTTTCAGCACAACTTTTCCTTTTACCTCCCCATTTCGTACTGACTGTTCTGATTTTTATTTTTTTCCAATTGCACTGTGGGCAGCATTGTTTCGGATTTTCTCTTTTTTTCCCCTCGCATTCAGATTCCGATTTAGATTCCGACTCAGAGTCAGCGTTATCTGCGTCCATTTCATTGCTCCATTTTCGTGTTTTTGTTTGGACGAGGTTGCTTTAACCATTGGGTTAATGTGGCGTATGAGTGACGTTGCGTTAATGCAATTGAAATGGATATTTTGTGTACTGCGAACATTCAATTTATTTTGGCCATTTATTCATATTAACATGCTTGTATAAGAGAAATTACCTTTTTCACAGGTAATTAAAATATTTTATAGTTTTTGGTTAAGGTTGTGGTTTTAAGTATATTACTGTAAAGCAGGTCTGAGGCTTCTTCAATAATCGAAATAAGACTTTGCTTATTAAATCTGCCGTAATTAATTCTATTGCGTTGTTAAAGATTATTAACATTCCCTTATATCCTTGTTTAAAATCAAGTAACCTAGCTTTATTTAACTCTTTGCCTTTCAATTGTTTGAAAATACAAGCGCCAAACAAATTTGACATCCCCGAAGGCGGTTAAACAAATCGCCTCCATCACAACACAAAATTGGCAAAAACTTATTATTCACTTTAACACACATTTGCACAGGAGACTCTAAGGGAAACAAGCAGGGGACTTGATAGGACCCATCCTCGAACATGCCGGGCCTCACTGAGCAAGTGATTGATTTTGGGGAGTCGGTGTATCCTTGGTCCTTGGTCCTTGGAGGCAGAGGCAGAGGCGGAGACAGCGAAGTGCCAGCAGCAGGCGGTGCAGCTGTGAAGTGGGAATATAAGAGGATGGGGAATGGGAGCTGGTGGATTGGGGAACAGGAGGCCAAAACGCAAAGACAAAGCGCGAACTGAAAGCACTCAACGATGAGGAGCTGCTCCTGTCAATCCTCGGCGGCGGCAGCCACTTAATGAATGGAAAGTCTCTCTAAACGCCGCCGAGATTGATGACGCACTTGATGCTGGCCCAGCTGCTCACTCGCAATCCCATTCCGACTGCAAGTCGTACTCCCTGTCGAGTGTCCTTTTTATATAGTCAGTCAGTTAGTCATCCAGTCAGTCAGTCAGTCATTCAGTCAGTCAGTCAGTCAGTCGGTCGGTTGATCGGTGGAGTGGTCTTGTCGCTACCTCTTCTCTGTTCCCTTGTCTCCATTCTGACTTTTGTGCGCTCGTCGCACTTAACCAACATTTTGTCATTTTGACAGCGAATACATGGCCCCAACTTCCTCCTTGCGAGTCCTGGCCCAAATGCTGCCTAAGTGCGGCCAAGTAAAAAATTTGCATACTCAGCCAAAGCGACTAACGGCGCAGTCACTATAGTCTATATATAAGATTTTTCAATGCAGGTCTGTCCTCTTATCTGGCCACATCATTTTGGCCATAAAACTGCCACAGTGATGGGGCGCAACGCTTTTCCTGATTTTCCCGAACCTTTCACTTTTCTTTGTGTTAATTTTGTGAATTTCACGGGGCTTTCAAGTGACGTTCGCAATCTGTATTTCAGGCTGAAGTGCTTAGTTGAGTTGAGTCTTTCATTTAATAATGTATTTCTTTATTACTGCAATTTAATATTTTCATGACTACATTTTACCAATGTATTGTATTTTTAATAAATTGTAATTGTATTGTATTGTATTTTTAATAAATTATAATAAGACACAGTAAAGGACTGGACGGTAAAGGAAAATGAAATTTTAATTAACCACAATTGATATGAAAATAATGAATAATATTATGATACTACCAAGGTGAAATGAAATACTCGAGGCTGGCAAATGAATTTGTTTAAGTGAAGCACCTTTGACATGTCTCAATTCAAAGCAAAATGTATAAAACTCAAATCATTTTGACTTTTCTGCAACTAAAATTCCAGTTAAAGCTTAAATCCTTGGCGAAGTACTTGAGAAATTCCGTGCAACAAAAATATGTAATTAAATTTGCGTTTATCAAAGGAAAATAGTTTCGATGCTGGCGCACTTTTGCGCAACTGGGATTATGCCTCAAGTATTTGCATGTACACAAAATGCATTTTACATATACATCAATTTGTGCGCGTGTGTGTGTCTTGAGGGCACACAACGCATTGCTGCACAAATATTAACCGAATCTCGGTATGCATTTTACTCTACTAAAGTCCTTGGGATCTATTTTGTTTCCTCTTTACTTACAGTCAAAGGACAACGAGGTGCCGTGGGCCAAAAGCGAAAAAGGACGATGGAAAGGGAAGCAAGGCAGTGCTAAAACCATAAACCAAAAAGAACAAACTCAGCTCTGAGTGCTAAAGAACCAGGAACTAGGTGAAAGTGCAACCTGAGCTTAGGTCTAATTAAAAAGAACTGCGCCGCAGGTACAGATTACTCATATGCCGTGTGGATCGCGAGTGCTTCAGTGTTCGTATATACAAAATACCTATTGGTGTGACAGCTTTTTGTAAAATTTAAAACATAAAACTTCAAGTTCTTGTTCGATTTGCTGGCGGGCCGTCGAAGAATTAGTTTGGCATGCGGCTGCTGTTGCCACAACTGTTGCATGCAACATGGATGGCGAAAATCGGATCATACTCAATGTAGGCGGAATAAGGTGAGTTTGATTAACCTGAGTTAAAAAGTTTTCAAAAGGCTTCAAATCCATTGCATAACAATCAACTGTAACTTTACCTTTGAACTTTAAGTACAACCTCAACTGTTTTAAACAAACACAAAAATATCAGAAATATTTGCTTACATGTAAACAAGTTATAAACGCTGTAGGGCTTCTCTGGAATATAACTAAAATCAATACGAATTTATTTTGTTTCAAGGTTTCTGGTATATGGGGCAATGGATGGGGGCATTGTGTATATTTATCTTAGGCATTGCCAAATCACGTAGCACATCCTGTTGATTTAATATATTCGCCATATTTGCCTAGTCGTAGAAACACACTAACATTCGATCCAATTTTGCGCACTTGGACCATCGATACGGTGTTTTTGTTTGTTGGACAGGATATTGGGCCAGGATAGTTCCCATGTATTTCCGTCATTATTTGGGCATTGTTGTGATTACGCCTGGCGAAACAATGGAAGCGATACGGACGCTGTTATCCTTGCCAACAATATGAAGGGGAAAAAATAAGAAAAAATAACAAAAAATAGGGCTAGTAAAGTTGTTCACAATTTGCGTTACAACAGGAAATGTTGACTCTTGTGTTTGTGTGTCATTCCGCTTCAGTGTGAGTTTCTGTATGTACTTTTATGTAAATAACTGTGCTGTGGCTTTGAGTTGTAAGCCCCATTATCAGCATCGTCATCGGGACCATCACCAGCAGCATCATCATCACCATCATCACCATCATCATCAACTTCATTTTCATGTGTGGCTGTGCTTTTTTGGGGATTTTTATACATATTTAAATGGCTGTACATATGAAATCCTCCCTCGACTTGGTCCCCTGTCTGCTTGAGCGCACTTTTCTGGCTGAGAGCATTTATCCAGCTGCAGATTTTCGGGCCTAGTTAATAATTTATGATGCCGTTAATGGGCAATGTGGGAGGGGCGATTAAGAGAAAAGTCCCAAGATATTATTCAGTTGCTTCGCTCGAATTCTTTCATTTCGGCAATTTAAAAGCACTTTTTCCACGTTTTCAATTACATTTATGGTACAGTAGTAAGCCTGTTTTTTCTCATCACTGAACAGCAGTGTTTTTGAAACCAGTTTAAACTTTACAAAGCGGGTTAATTTTATTGCTGGCAACATATTTTTACCGCTCGGTTAACCGCACTTTGCAAAATTAACAATGCAATTCCAATTGCATCGTAATCGTATACATTCTATTTCAATGGGTTTTTTTCCTCTACGAGTATAACCGCAGTTGAAGACCACAAAAAAGAGAATGAAATATCATCGGAAAGTACAAAATTGTGGCAAAATACATTCTTGCGTGGGTGAACAATCCACATTCAAATCCACCACGCCCATAAAGCAAAGCCATTAAATTGACATATTTCTTTAAAAAAAATATATATAAAATATACTGTGGCTTACAAAGAATCACTTGAATGTGGCGTCATCAGGCGGTTTGTGAGCAAAACACTGGAATACTGCACTTGTGTAGTAATTTAGTGCCTTTCAATAAGGGAAAAAACACATATTTACACATCTCTAATTCCACTTTTATAATTAAACAGAACAAAGCACTACAACATAAGAATTAGTAAAAAGCAAAGCGGAGAGAGCCAATTTACATATGCAGAGAGCACGTTATTGATTACATTTTTTTTCCCAGTGGACAGCTACAAAATCAGTCCCTTACTGCTGCAAAAAAAAAATAAAATATACGTAGTACGTACATAAATCTCAAACCGACATTTGCCATATAAATGGATGAAAGCTTTGGTTTCGGTCTCGCTTTAAGGACTGTGGAGACTGCAATAGCTGCGAACTGGGTGGAAAAGGGGGAGTTGTAATATGTCGCACTACTCGAATGCTTGTTTAAGTCCTGTCTGTGTTGCTGTGTGCGCGAGAATGTCTGTGTGTGTGTGTGGCATCCTTTTGGACCATACACACTTTTGTAGCATACTTATGCGGGCCAAGCAGGCTGACTGGCATCGCGCTGTCAGCTGGCCGACGTTTTTAGCACAAATAATACATACAAGCATTGCTCGTGTGAGCATTAAATAGAATACGTTGCAATGCGACTACATATGTATGTATATTTGGTCCTAAGCTGTTTGCTGTTTTCCCCAAGTTTCGCATTCAGACCCAAAGTTGTCACCTTAACGGGAACACCGAGAAAATGCGCTTAAAATACTTGTGGCTCAGCGAAGCGGGAAAGCAGGTTAAGTTCTGTCGGCTTATGCAAAACAAGTAATTTGCGAATCCCTGTTTGGAAATTCATCAAGGTGAGTGGCATATGATCCTTGTTAGGCACTGATAATCCACAGTCCATATTTCCATATTCGTGTGCAATCCAATTAGAGATGGTATTCAAATGAGGCTCTTGTTTGCAAATCAATAGCCATACCAATGTTACACATCAACTTAGTAGCTGGAAATGCAGCAGCTCATTTGGATAGTACAAATTTCATTGCAAGTGAAAATTAATAATTTCATTTTATTAACAAAGCGCGAGTAGTGGCAAAAATCTTTTATTGTGGCTAACAACATTAATAGAAGAGGGATTAAAGTATTATCTATTTGTGATATAATGTAAATATTTCCAGATTTTGTGATTCAGATTATTTTCTCCTTAATATTTGTATTAATTTTTTAATCTTTATTATATTCCATTTATTTAATTGCAGCTCAATTTAGTTATATATTTAATATTCAACAAAGTTATAAACTAACAATAGGCATTATTTCTTCTGGGGGATTGCTGGTATAAATACATATTGCTCCATCAACTTTAATCATGACTGGCATAAAAAGCTTTTTATTAAGCCCAATAATAATAATAAATTGTATGTATTCCGTCAAGTTCTCTGCGGCATCTGGATGTGTGATGATTATCATTGTGATTACGCGGCGTTTTCGGCCATAAAAGGAGAGAGGAGCAGATATTGTATGGGCACTGGCTTGGGAATTGCTCGCTTTAAGGATGGGCGACTCCCAGATCCTGCTGCTCATCAACGCAGACAATTGCGCACTGATTGTATCTTTGATTCACGCACACACACACACACACACACACGAGAGCAGAGGCACCCACACATTGGCAGTAAAGCTGCCACTGTGGTTGCCTTTCAACACAAATACATTATACTTAGTGCCGCTGGTTGTTTGTTTGTGATGCTGCGTATTTCCGCTGCCATTTTCTCCTCGCCATTGTCGGGACTTTCACTGCTTTCACTGCCTTCGCTGCCTTTGCTGCCCTCAAAAGCCCCCTGCAATCTCACGCCATTGTGTGCGAATTAAACGAAATGGCTAATGAAAAGTTTAACAGTCGATAAATAAGGCGGGCTGTGACATCAAACACCACAGGATCTGCTCTTGTCCTCTGAATAGAAGATAAATGTTGACTGATTCCCATTCGTTAACTTTCTTCTTAAAAGCTTTAATTTGTTTATAGGACTAAGCTAAATGGTTTGCAGATGCATTTTATTTTACAGAATTTTAAAATGAGGTTTAAAAGTTAAGTAAATCTAATAAATACTAAAAGCTCAGCTGAACCCGTAAAATAAACTGCTGCACTTTTGCCAAAGAAAGTTTATTTTCTGCATTTAATGTTTATTTTGAATGTAAATACTTTTTAAAATCTCTAAATAGAAAAAATGCAAAAGAACTGAATATTTATTTTAGATTAATTCCTGTAAAATTAAGTTGCAAAAGTTATTCGAGTGTAAAAATCTGCTTCTTATCCCTAGCAAAATCACATCTTTCTGATTCTAATTGGCCCATTAACTTCGATATCGCCTTGTTGGAATTACTTTTTAATTGCAATTAATGCCAAGAAAAATGTCTCATTGTCCCGCTGCTGCAGAGCGGAACAAATAAGTGGAAGGACGCTGTGGAGGATGACAAATTGCTGACAAGCATTCTGCGGCATTTGCTGCAGCACAATAAAAAAGCAAGAGAGTCAGCTGTGAAAAATGAATAAGTGAAGGCAGAAGTGAAATGCAAATGCTCGTGCCGGTTTTACTGCTCAAGTAGCCGCTTAGAGGCAAGTGCCAAAGACAATGGCCAAAAGCGAGTCCTTCTGCCTCACACACACACACTCACGCACAACCTAACACTAGGAATCAAAGGACCTGGTGCAGGAAAAGCGGTAAAAGCGGGAAAAGCTGGAAAAGCTGACAAAACCACAGCAAGCAACGAGAACAACAATTTAAAATCAACAGCTGCGCGTGTCCCAACACAAGAAGCATGGAAAAAGTTGAAGTAGCAACTCGAAATGCTTGCCATTCGCATTCTGTGCTCGCCTTTGTTTAAATAGCCAAGTTAAGGGGGCGTGGCTGGGCGGAAATGGCAAAGTAATAAATAAATTTCCTGCTCTTTTGCTGTTTTATGTTTGGACCGCTTTATTGCGGCTTCGTCTGCAGCGCCTAACGCTTCATTAACTTCTTGGCTTTTAATATACTCGGCCAGACCCGAAATTTCCGCCCTCCGCCCCCTTATCATCTGCCGCCCCCCTTCCCTCTTCCCCCTCCTTAATGCCCCATGCCACCCACTGGTGTTGTTGTCACTCAGCCAGGCGTTCATCGAGGTCTCCTGCTGACTGGCAGCGTCCACGAAATTGGAAAACATTTTTGGTTTCTTTATTTTGGTTTCTTTTTCGCTTGTTTTTGGCTGTTTTCTCTTTTTTTTCAAACTTCAGCGGAAAAAAGGGCCATAAAATAAATAAACACTGAAAAACGAAACGAAAACGAATACCGCCTACGGTCTGTACAATAACAAAAATACAAAAAAAGGCAGAAACCGCCACTTTAACCCTTTTGGGTGTCGAGGTGTGAGATTTAGTGACACTTTGGCTGGCGGGTATCTTTCGAGTGCCAGGCGCATTGGAAGAAGTTTTAAAGCGTCCAGGGTCATAAAGGTTTAAAGTTACTGCTTCATTTACTGTGGGAGGAATATTGAAAAGTGTTTTCAGTTTTGCTTAAATCTAAAGCTTATTTATTCAAGCTACTTCATATACATACGTAGTTGTTGTCAGCAAATGTAAATAAAATCACTGGTAATATCATTTTCATTGCAAAACACAAAATTCTTGAACGTCAATATTGCAAATAATAGTTCTCATGTGAAATAGCTTAAAATGGGATTGTTTGGGTTATCAAGAAATCTTATTGACTTAGTTCCCAACCATTTAAAATGTAATACTTTGCATATCCTTCTTTCTCAACATTTTAAAGCTCACTTCAACTACACTCATTCAATTTGCCTAAGTTTCTCTAGGAGATTCAGCCATCCCAAAGTTGTGAAAGTTGTTTTGAAGTTAAATAAACTATATAAACTGAGACTGAATTCAGTGGCTCGACTGAAGAACTAACAAAAGGCAAAGAAACCAGCTCAACTCATGGGTTAACTCCGTTGCGCGTGCATTCGAATGTGTGTATGCGAGTGTGTTTGTGTGAGTGTGTGTGCGTGTGTGTGTGTGTGCGTACTCGAGTGCGTTGAATGGTGTGTTTATATGCGGGGAACAATTTTTTAACCCAGAACAAAACAACGACAGCAAGGAAGACCGAGCTCAAAAAATGAACAGAACCACAAAATCATATTGTAAGCCTTGTCAGCTGGCACACGCTTAGAAGCACGCAGTCCTGCAGAGAAAGAAAAAAGATGGACCTTTAAATGGAAACCAAAATGAAATGAAGTTGTATGGCTCTGAAAATATTTTGTTATTCAAATATTTGGATTCAAAGTGCAACTCAGGTATTAAACTATTTAAAATAATTTTGGCAACCCAACAAAATTACATAAATTTATTATATATATTGATATTAATATATAGATATTGATTTGATTTTATTCTTTTTATAATATACAATTCAATGCAAAAATATTTATTTAAAAAAAAATGTTCGACCTGGTTTTTTATTTATGTTTCAACAGAAAATCGATGTATTTTGTTAAGGCAAAATGTGTTGTTAGTTGTGAAGATAGATGCTATTTTTCCGAGTGCACACATGCGAGTGCGAGTATCTCTAGCTATTTCTATGCGTCCTTGTGCGAGGACGTTTCCGCTTCCCCCGCCCCCTCGTGTGTTATGCGTGTGTTATTTTAACAGCAATTTTAATGAAGCGCGAAACCGTTGAAATACAATTTGTAAAGCTGAGGGGCGGCGGTGGATAAGGATGCGGCAGTGGGAGCGGAAAAACAAACTCAGAAATGTTTGTGCAAAGTAAAAGGAAGGGGGGAATGGGAGGGGAATATCTGTTTGGGCCAGGTCTTTTTCAGCCGCCAAATAAAAATGGCTTGCAAACGCGTTTTGGCTTGGGCCCTTGTGTTACTTTGTGACTCGCGAACGCGTTTTGTTCGCGAGTTTGTGCGAGTTAATTAAAAAGGGTTTTACAATCAGCGCACAAAGGTCTCCCCGGGGGCTGGGGCCATCCGTTGGCAAAGGAGAAAGTCTTCATATATTTCAATGTAATTTCGCCTAGGTCATGGGGGGCATTAGGAGTTATGGCTAAATTTGTTTTGTCGGCAGTCCCTTCATAAAGAACGCCAGGCCGTTGCTATACTTTCAACTTAAGCTTTTCGGGAACGTTTCTAGCTGCTTTATTGGGCAGAGCAAAATAAGCCATTTTAAGGCTATTATTTCACTGTACTTAAACGAGGCTTAAACGCAATTTCGTATTTAATGGAAAGCTACGTACGTATCATACTAACAGCTAATCGTATCTTTAAAAATAAACTAGAACTCTACGAGTAACGTGTATAACAATAACTACTCAATATTTTCTATTAGTTGGTTTTTATTGCTGGACATAAAACTGGTGCAGTATAAAATGCTTTAGATTTAGTTGGCCAATTTAAGTTCGACTTTAAAGCGTGCCATAAATACTTTTGCGGATTCTAAGTGGTTTCTGCTTGAGTTTCGCAAACAAAAAAGTGTTGTTCCTTTGAAGCAGCGCTGCTGTCGTTGTTGTTGGCGTACTCGAGCTAGCAAAGGACATTATTCCTTCCACGTTATCGCTCATTTTTGCCTCCATTTAAAACCCGAGCGTTGTTTGCTTTGTGTTGGCCATGTTAGCTGTTCTTAGCGTCTAGTGCATCGCGGCTGCCTGGGCAAATATTTGAGCAAGTTAATAGCCAGGAGCAATGGCGATGGCGATGGCGATGTTGATGGTGATGCACTGCCTGGCAACTCATCAGCCTCGCCATCCTCGCCAGCGTCTCGTCTGGCATTTGTGGCGCCCCCGGCATGCCCAGAAGATGCCGAGCGGAGTGGGTTACGGCCCAAATGGGGTATGTGAACATAAGCGTGTTCGCTGAATATGGGGTGGAAAGGGGTACCACCACCAGCCCATCATCAATGGCTCTTCTCACGCCAATGCGCAATACACTTCCACTTTATGCACATTTCCGGACTAGCGCGGCCAACAAAAAATGGGTGATGGGGCCACAGACAGAGGGAAACGAGCCAAATGCCATTCTCCAGTGCTCGGACATCTAGGTACCTGGTAGATGCCATTAACCCAATGACATAATTCAAACAAAACAGTAACTATATGGAAAACAGTTTAAAAGAACACGTGCCTTTGGTAGAAATGCAAACTATGGAAATTTACTCATGATGATATTATTTTTTATAAAAATTATATATCACTTGTCAAAATCCAAAGATGTTGTGCATAACTTGGTGAACTTCCGATTTCTTTACTTTTTCACAAACTTGCCACTCTTTCAGAGCAAAGCAAGTGTTTGAGATGCCTTGTCAACTGACGATTACAGGGTACACTGATGTTGCCGCCCTCGTGTGCGACATGTGTAACGGGGGGCGTGGCCAGGAGAAGGACACGGAAATGGCATTGCATTCGGCAAACAACAAAAGGCCTGCAACAGTCGGCGAGTTCTTAGAACCAGACGAGCTGGTTGTCGAGCAGTCGGATGATGTGTGGCAACGTTTCCATTTGAAGTGGCATCAAAGCCATCATCGTTTTCACTTTTGTTGCAGCGATGGAAACTGCTGCAACTGCTGCTGCTGCTGCTACAGCTGTCGTTGCAACAGAATGTTGCTGGTGTGGCAGGATTACAAAGTTCCACCTTATTGACTGCAACAGCATTTTTGCGAATTTTTGCGCATTTTCACGCTATTGCCGTGGATGGCGTGAAAATCGATGGCATCTGCGGCGAGCAAATCCGACAAATGCGGGTTACAATGAATTTTTAATTACTGGCTTGATTTGGGCAGTGGATGAGGTCAATTAAGAGGCTTAAAATAAAATAACCAATCAATATTGATGCAGACACGTTTCAGCTATTTTTAACTGTACATCTCAATTCATTTTCAATTATAGTTCCTTTCTCTAGAAGTGTAAAAATATAGAAAAGCAACGCTTGACTTTTGATTCAAAGCATTTCTAAACTGACAGCCAGTAAAGCAACAAAGTGCCATTGAAATTTTATTTTCAAGCTGAAATTATTACATTTCTAACGAATTTTTGCAAAAAGTGTTTTTTGGCAAGTGATTTAATTAAGATTAAGATTCAACGAGCTAAAAGATTTAGTTGCCTTTTGCAAGGAGCAGCAGGACATACATATACCTAAGATAAACAGGATACATAGGAAATCGATAGCATCATCATGCCACGAGGAAAGTTCGTGAACTACAAGGGTCGCACTCGCCAATTCACTTCGCCCGAGGAACTGCAGCAGGACTCGGAGGACGACAGCGACCAGGTCAGCGGCTCTGGGTCGGATGGCGAAGATCAAGAGGCAGCCGTCGTCGGTGGAGCCAGTTCATCATCCTCCATTGCGAAGAATCGCCACTTGCAAAAAGCTACTCGCAATCAGAAGATCACTTCAGCTGCGGACGCTGAAGGGGCCAGTTCTTCCGAGGAACGCGAAGCGGAATCTCGTGATGCCAAAAAGGGCGTGGCCTCACTCATCGAAATCGAGAATCCCAACCGGGTGGCCAAGAAGGGTCCACAAAAGGTGCCCACCATTGTGCTCGATCAATCCAAGCCGGGGCTATCACGCCGCGGTCGAGATTCGGCCAAGGATCAGAGTGCGCGACAGCGTTACGAGAAACTCCATACCGCTGGTAAAACCACCGAGGCTAGGGCCGACTTGGCCAGACTGGCTCTGATCCGGCAGCAACGCGAGGAAACCGCCGCCAGGCGGGCGGCGGAGAAGAAGGCAGCCGATATGGTCACCAAGAAGCCGTTTGCCAAGTAGAGAATCCATTCCTTTAAACCTTTTCTTCCCCAAACGGCAATAAGCCATAATAAGACATTTTGAAACATTTAAAACTACCGCAAAAATCATTTTAAGCAAGGGGCAGCAATTATTTTAGAATAAATAACCGCTAACAAGCAGTCAAAATTATTTAAGTTTTCTTTTGTAACTACAAATTCTAACAAAGTAAACCCACTAGTATATTATATATGTAAATATGTAATATATTTAGAAATCAATGTAATTTGGAGCGACTTCGTACTTACTTATTCCTACCCTTCATTTGTAGGGTGTAAGGTTATATTAGCTAGTCTACTAATGCATTCTATCATGTCACCTTTGGATATTTATTTATTTTCTACATTATATTCCTATTCGACTAGACCTTATTGCATTCAGCGTATTTCCACCAGCTATCCCTTTTAAGCCCACTGTGCGTAAATCGCATTATGGCCATAGAATGTGTCTGTGAGAGCATTTAGCCCGCTTAACGGAGGTAATAGGCCAACAACGAAGGGAAATTGCATGGTTGACACAGGGAGGGGTTGCGGGGAGGATGGGGGGGAAGAGGGCTTTGGGGCAAAATGCTGACACATCTGGCCTGAAACTGGATCGTTGGCACTTTATTGGGTTAAGTGCGATGCAATTGCGTGGCTGAGTGAGTTGAACGCAATTTGATTTTTCACTTATGGGTACTTGCGATTTCCCAGCGATATGCGAGCGTTTTTTAAATCGCGTCCAACGGAAAATATTCGTTGCATAATTTTGGGCTGTGCGAGTTTAAGTTACCACCGAACATTTTAGAACTTGTTTACAGTGCTAATCAATGTTACGGTTTTTGTACACGCTGTATTCGCCTTTTTGTTAGCCATTGGAATGTTTTTGCTATTTTCCCAGTTGGCTTATCTGCGCCGTCCATGGCCTTTTCGGACTAATGATCAAAGCGCTGGCATCTCTACGATGTCCCACTGGGAGTTGTTACTTTTCTTCTAGTATTTTCCCCTTTTTCCTTTGACAGCCCTTGGCCACTGAACATCACAATGTAATCGAGTGGAGACACAGCGATAAAGTTAAATGGCAGGGCCGCAAAAAAAATGCCTGCAAATTGGCCAATGTGGCGGATACTTGTTTTTTTTTGGGTCCGCTCTTTTGGCGGCTTTCGCTGTGGAGTTTCTTGTGCTGAATTATAGTTTTGGCGAGGCAGGTTAATTAAAGTATGGCTGTAGTTTACAACATGCCTGGTGAAAAACGATTTTCAATTATGTTCCGCACTCGAGCCTGAACTAAGAACTACAACGCTCGAGCGCACCTGTGCACGCGCCTCAATGCGCACGGCTGCGCTTTTGGCAATCATCATTCCTTCTCCATATCCTTTCCCGCATATCCTTCCCGCAGCCACCCGCCTCCTAACTATAGTCCTGTGCCGGCCCTGTTAGTGGGCCCTTTTCCGAGTTGGCCACCTGCCATTTTCGGGGTATTAAAATTGCCCATGGATCATTTGCAATTTTAACAGTTTTTCCAGTCTCTCCCTTGTGATTTTTTTTTGTTCTATACCCGAATATGTATGAATGGCTGCCATCAAGCGAAAATCAATTTAAAATATCTGGTGCAGGGAGCCAAAATACTGAATACAAGTGGTAAAATAAAATAATTGCGTATACGCCGTGGGGGCTTAGTGATTTTTGCTGGTTTTTTGTTCAATACGAAAAGGTGGCACAAATCGAATTAGGTTTGAAGCGCCGGCAAACGGAATGCAAAATACATTTTTGTTTTGCATTAGTTGGCACTCGACGGTAAATACAAACTGATATGAAATATTCAACCTCATAATTCATACACACTTCGAATTATCCAGTTAAATTGCATACACGCTTTAAAATTAGCAGTTAAGTTGAATACCATTTATAAAATTCATTATAATCACATTAAGTGTGAGTTAAGTGAGAAAGGAACGCCAAATAAATTCTTTTAGCAACGACGACAACTTCAATAATTAAATTGTTCACATTCACAAATCCCGTCATAGAGTTGTGATGTAAATATTTAGATTCCCCGCTTTTTCAGCAAATAACTCTTTGCACTTTGGCCTTTGGTCATCACAAGAATTGAAATACAAATTTTAAATAAATTGCATACAAATGCGCTTATTCAATTTCGAAAACAACAAAGTGGAAAATAAGAGAACAAGTTTTCCACTAACCGCAAAGCACTTGACACGCTCAGCTGCTGTCCAATCTAATGGACAACTTTTTCCATTTTTTGCTTTTGGCCATGATGTCGGATGAAAAACGACCCGATGTGTCTGTGTAACTGCGAGTGTGTCCTGATATGTGAGTCTAAGTCCCTCAGAAATCCACACACACGCAGATACAGATACAAATACAAACACAGGCACTCGGAGCTAAAACAAAACGATGGAAAATGCCAATAAATGCAAATAAATGTAAGCTTATTTCTCCTAGATGGACGAGCTAGTTCCCTGAGCTCCGTGTGCTGGCTGCTCACTTCATCCACTTGCTCTTGGCTCTATGCTAAAACAATCAATGTTTCGTGCAGTGTAAGCTGCGAGGAAGTATCTGTGCGCTTGTTTGTTTGTCCTATCTCGTTGTTGTGGGATAAGCAAAATAATGACATTCAGTTCAGAGTGTGCTATAAACAAAGCCAAGGATCTATTGGCAAACACTGGAATTACACATAAAACTCTATAGGACAAAGGGGAGCACGGAAAGAACGTAAATAAAACAACTGTCGAATTGTCAGACCTGTGCCCTGTACTGCTTTATAGCTGCATTGCATACTAAATAAGAATCATGTAAACTTTATTTTAAAACTACACGTTTCGCAAAATCTTTATTTCAAATTAGAAATGTACACTTAAACAGAATTAACCGAATGGAAAAAATACAAAAACTGGCCGTGGGCAAGTATATCAAACAGATGTATGTATTTAAAACTATGTGCATATAGAGATGTAGATTGTAGATGTGAGCAGTAGATTATCGCCGGCATTTAGATCACCTAAACAGGGCGAACCATTTTAAGCTTCCCTCTTGGAGGAAATATCTGTCCGGTCCTTTCTAGGAGTTCTTCTGGGCCACCTTGACGATGACGCTCTTGACCTCCGTGTAGTTGGACAGAGCGTACTCTCCGTTCTCACGTCCATGGCCGGACATTTTGTAGCCACCGAATGGAGCCTGGGCGGGGAGGACGTTGTAGGTGTTCACCCACACCATACCGGCACGCAGGCCACCCACAATGTAGTTGGCCTTGTCCAGATCCTTGGTGAAGACGGCGGCGGCCAATCCGTACTCGGAGTTGTTGGCCCGCTCGATGACCTCATCCAGCTTCTTGAAGCGGATCAGCTGCTGGACCGGTCCAAAGATCTCCTCCCTGGCAATGGTCATGTCATCCTGGACATCGGCAAACACCGTGGGCTGGATGAAGTAGCCGGGCAGATCATCTTGGCGACTGCCACCGGCGACCAACTTGGCGCCCTGCTTCTTGCCTGTTTTGATCATTCCGAGGATCTTCTCCATCTGCTCCTCGTTCACCTGAGGACCCTGCTCAGTGTTCTGATCGAAGGGATTGCCCACGGTGCGCTTCTTAGCCCGCTCCGCACTGCGCTCCACAAACTCATCGTAGATCTTGTCCTCCACGAAGGTACGAGATCCCGCACAGCAGCACTGGCCCATGTTAAAGAACAGGCCAAAGTGGGCCGTCTCGACGGCGTAGTCCAGATCGGTGTCAGCCAGAATAATGTTGGGCGACTTGCCTCCCAACTCCAGTGTCACGCGCTTCAGGTTGGTATTTCCGGATGCGAGCTGGATAAGCTTGCCCACATCGGTGGAACCGGTGAAGGCCACCTTATCCACGTCGCTGTGGTTAGCCAAGGCAGCGCCAGCACCTCCAAATCCGGGAACCACATTGACCACACCCTCCGGGAAGCCAGCCTCCTTCACCAACTGGGCAATGTACAGGGCAGTCAAGCTGGTCTGCTCGGCGGGCTTCAGCACAATGGTGTTGCCGGTGGCCAGAGCGGGACCCAGTTTCCAGGCCATCATCAGGATGGGGAAGTTCCAGGGAATGATCTGGCCGCACACGCCCACGGGCTCGTGGCGGGTGTAAGTGAAGAATTCTCCGTCCATGGGAATGGTCTTGCCATGGTTCTTGTCCGCCCATCCAGCGAAGTAGCGCAGGTTCTTGATGGCAGTCGGGAGATCCACGTTGTAGGACATGCTGTAGGGCTTGCCGTTGTCGAGGGTCTCCAGACTCTGTAGGGAAATCGAAATTAAATTGAAAATGAAAGTATGTATAAACTATCTTAAGATTCTTATCTTCAAAGGTCTTGAATACTTTTAATTTATGTTTTATAATCTCATGTCTGACCATGTAGTCCTTGATACTTACGGCAAGATAAACCTGATCGCGCTCCATGAGATCAGCCAGGCGGTAGAGAAGGCGGCCCCGCTCCGAGGCATCCATGCGACGCCATGGGGATCCCAATCTGGTGGTTGATTATGAAGTGCTCATTAGTACACACAATATATGTATTTATGACCGAATTTCACACTCACTTGAATGCATTGCGGGCAGCCTGGACGGCAAGATCGATATCGTCCTTATCACCACACTGGATTTCGGCGATGGCCTGCTCCGTGGTGGGGTTGATGGTTTCGAATGTTTTGGACGACTTGCTCTTGTGCCACTCGTTGTTGATGAACACCTGCAATAAATGGTTAACAACTTCATTTAGCGCCATATCACATCGGCAATCTCCTATATTGAATTCATTTGTATTTTACATCGTTTCGTTGGATTGACAAACAAGCAGCCGCTCCTCTAAATGATAAGCACTTGACTGCTGTTATTTGTTATTATTGTTATTATTGGCTGCCGTGCGTGTTGTTCCTCTATCGCAATCGGCTGATTGTTCAGTTTGCATGACTACCTGTATCTGACAATCCCCCATCCCGGGTAATCTGAAACGTTTACCGGCTAACTGATTAAGATTGAAATGAAGTGAGCCCTCATCAACCCCCCTTCTCACGTCATCGTATTTAATACTACATTTTATATTCTCTATGGTTTTTATTTTTGCATACATCTGCCTTGAATTTCACAATGTGCTTGCGAATTTAAAACTTTCCACCAGACATAGCAAAATATAAACATAGCGATGACACGTGTGCTCAGTTTTTGGGGGTTTGGCTAGACGATTAGACTGGTTCGATGAGGGAAGGCCAACTTATAAGTGTGCCATCTTATCTGCTCCACTAAAGACTCCCAAAATAATAGGGCAGCCGCTGATAAGAAGTGGAAACTGCCTATGGCAACAAATACAATTCGATAAATCAAGTGATTAGAACGCTTGTGGGGAGCCATACATTATGGGCTGAAATTCCTTGTTATGAAAGCAGATTTTCAGATTCTGGCAAACTAAAAAGGTTGCATAATGTGCAATTCACTGAAAATAAACATACATATGTATGCTCAACTCAGGTAAAGGCTAAAAAAAAATCGTCTTATTTAAGGATTTATTTCTTTGAAATATTAATATATATGAAATGGTGTATGTGATGTATGATATGATTTTTAAAATAATAATAATATATTTTCAACATGTGTCTTAGTTACTTACAATATTGGTGGTTTTATTTTCTGAGAAACCTAAACCACTAAGAACTATTTAAAGCAAATTTAAGTACGTCGTAAGATTGTATTTTTGTATAAGTAGAAAATAATGATTTTTATCGTTTTGAAGATACTATACAAACTATGTATGTATGTATTAGTTTATTTATTTATTTATTTCTGTCAATTTATAATTTATATACGAACTGCATATGAAATTACCTCCAGCTAAATAAACTGCTCTAATTTCGTTGGATCCCAGTGAACATCTGGACAAAAACCGCATTTGGCTCGCTGCCTAACCGCAATGCTCTCTCAATTAATGCGAACGAACGCTAGTTTTAATTGGTGACACTAAAGATAAAAACCAACAAAAAATGCCAATCGTAAAATTTATGCAAATTTCCCCAGAGAAGAATTGAAAGCGCGAGGCGATGAGAAGAATAAATGATGAGAATTTGCGGCAAACAATTTTTGTTTTGCGTGTGCGAGCGCCACTGACGTAACAAAGAAACTGCGGGGAATGGCAAACAACGAGAGGCAGCAGCAGAAACAACAACAAATATAGCCGGCGAACTAGGTACATGTGCAGTTGTTGTTGCTTTTTTCGATATCGCATGTGTATATTTCTTTTGGTCGCCGGTCTTTCGATTCGCTTAGGCAGCCTAATCCCCTACAATTCCCTGCAATCCCCTACATCTGGCGATAAACATTTGGTGTACGTGATCTGAATGCGGTGAGACTCGCTGTTCGCTGCTCGCGTTTCGCTGATTTGCCAATTTCTTTTCGTTAAATCCGAAGAGGGAGGGGACTGAGGAGAACTGGAGAACCTAAAAACTGGATTCGCATATGTAGGGTATTCGAGGTGGGGCTCTGGCGCCGATAACAGCTGCAGTTGTCCGCGCCTCAAGGTCAACTCAAAAACAAGTCAAATGCTCACTATTGAGTTCCTGTTCGAGTTCAGTTCTTCGCTCAGATTGCAAGTGCGATTGTAGTGCTTTTCACTTTTCATTCTTTCTGGAGTTGGGTTAGGACTTACCCCTGTGTAGAGGATATCGGGCTGAGTCTGCGGCTGCGGGAGGGAGGAGTAGTTCGCAACAGCTGCTGCGAAGTTCTTCGTTTGGGAACGCAGCAGGGCACCGGTCTTCAAAACGCGCAGCATTTTGAACAGATCTTTTTGTACTTTTCCGGACTGAAGAGCGAGAGGGGGGAAAGTATCGAAGAACGCAAAACTAGAACTGCGTCTTAATTGCTCAGCGGTCGTCGCGCAACTGAATCGGTTTCGTAGCTTTGCCGCTCGCGAAAACTACGTAGGACTACTTCAAGCGTCTAGAGGGGAATCGCGCCACGCCGCCAGTGCTGTCACAATAACATAGCCAGAAATAGCTAGGTGCACTCCTATCTCTAAGATCTTCGCCTGATAGCAGCAGAATACTGAAGAATTTGGAAATTTAGACCGAAAAGTTATTTAGTTTTTTAATTTATAATTTTTAAAATCTAACTGGGACCAGTTAGATATACACAGCTGGCTTTATAACTGAAAAGAAATTCCACCGAGTTATAAATAATAATAATAATACAGTAAATAAACTGTTGGTATTGGCAAAATCTTATTATGAAATAAAGCTATTTTATAAAGCAATTATGTAGTTATTGTTAATTAGTATAGAGTGGTTTTTATCCAAAATGTGTTAATTATTATAAACTGAGATTAAAGTGATTTAAAGCTAATTTGCCAACACCGACAGCTGCTGATAAGGTCAGAGCGAGATGGCTACCGAATAATCTCTTCAATAGGGAAGCCAGAAAGGGAAGGAGTATTAAAAACTATAACTAAAAGTACTTAAATAAAATTGCATTTGCATGTGGAGATGTGGGTGGGTGGGGATATTATAATAGTGTTTATCTCGTTGGGATACTCTGTATTACGTATTGGAGCTATAGATACATTTGAATAAAGTATTTGGCAGACCTCCACGGTATAAATTATCATACGATTTCGCTTAAAATAAAAATATTCCAGAACTTTGTTTTGCGTTTGGAATGACTTGCAATTTGTTATAATTTCAAGACGAGAGGAAACGAATTTGAAACCATGTGAAATATAAACATCTAAAATCTTATCAGGCTAATCAATCAATGAGCTTTAGAATTGGTATTCACAATTATGTTATATAATTTATAAAGCAGAATGCTGTTAACGAGCAATTCAATTATAAATAATGTATTATTATTTAATTTGGTATAGTACTATGAATGAAGGGCCTTTATTTGCGCAAAAGTTATTGAATTAAGTAATGCATTAGTGAAATGTCCGAAATCGTGTGATTTTATACATCGTTACTGTGATTTTTATTATGCGGCTGGCTGTTTCACTTCATTATTTAGCTGACTGCTGAGCATTTTATCCCTTCCCCTTGAGCAGTCGCATAATAAAATGGCTTTGGCATACTTTTCGGCTGTCAGCCGTATTACAAGCACAAAATTGATGAGCGAAAAGAGGACGAAATTTATTTCAACATAATTCATTAAATGCGATTTAGGCCAATTTGTCAAAATCTTTCGAAATTTATTTCACTCGTAAATTGAAAGATCAGCGTTGGATGTCCAGAGAATCACGCATACGCATCGTTGGCCCAAAACAGGCGAACGAAACCAATCACAGCCGGAAAACTAATTCAATACAATGAACCCCTCTGCATCGTCCGAAAAACACATGCATCTGAAATGGAGGCTGAGTAAACATTTGCTCCCGGTTCCATTCCCATCGATTTTCCCACCGAAGGGGCCAATTACCATCGCCGAATCGGCCGAATAAACTATAATGGCTGTCTGGTCCTTCTTAGGAGTTCTTCTGGGCCACCTTGACGATGACGCTCTTGACCTCCGTGTAGTTGGACAGAGCGTACTCTCCGTTCTCACGTCCATGGCCGGACATTTTGTAGCCACCGAATGGAGCCTGGGCGGGGAGGACGTTGTAGGTGTTCACCCACACCATACCGGCACGCAGGCCACCCACAATGTAGTTGGCCTTGTCCAGATCCTTGGTGAAGACGGCGGCGGCCAATCCGTACTCGGAGTTGTTGGCCCGCTCGATGACCTCATCCAGCTTCTTGAAGCGGATCAGCTGCTGGACCGGTCCAAAGATCTCCTCCCTGGCAATGGTCATGTCATCCTGGACATCGGCAAACACCGTGGGCTGGATGAAGTAGCCGGGCAGATCATCTTGGCGACTGCCACCGGCGACCAACTTGGCGCCCTGCTTCTTGCCTGTTTTGATCATTCCGAGGATCTTCTCCATCTGCTCCTCGTTCACCTGAGGACCCTGCTCAGTGTTCTGATCGAAGGGATTGCCCACGGTGCGCTTCTTAGCCCGCTCCGCACTGCGCTCCACAAACTCATCGTAGATCTTGTCCTCCACGAAGGTACGAGATCCCGCACAGCAGCACTGGCCCATGTTAAAGAACAGGCCAAAGTGGGCCGTCTCGACGGCGTAGTCCAGATCGGTGTCAGCCAGAATAATGTTGGGCGACTTGCCTCCCAACTCCAGTGTCACGCGCTTCAGGTTGGTATTTCCGGATGCGAGCTGGATAAGCTTGCCCACATCGGTGGAACCGGTGAAGGCCACCTTATCCACATCGCAGTGGTTAGCCAAGGCAGCGCCAGTACCTCCAAATCCGGGGACCACATTGACCACACCCTCCGGGAAGCCAGCCTCCTTCACCAACTGGGCAATGTACAGGGCAGTCAAGCTGGTCTGCTCGGCGGGCTTCAGCACAATGGTGTTGCCGGTGGCCAGAGCGGGACCCAGTTTCCAGGCCATCATCAGGATGGGGAAGTTCCAGGGAATGATCTGGCCGCACACGCCCACGGGCTCGTGGCGGGTGTAAGTGAAGAATTCTCCGTCCATGGGAATGGTCTGGCCATGGTTCTTGTCCGCCCATCCAGCGAAGTAGCGCAGGTTCTTGATGGAAAGCGGGAGATCCACGTTGTAGGACATGCTGTAGGGCTTGCCGTTGTCGAGGGTCTCCAGACTCTGAAATTGAATTGAAAATATAAGTATATATAAACTATATTAAATCTAATCTTCCAAAGATATCATTAAAGGCCTTGAATACTCATATCTGGCCATGTAGTCCTTGATACTTACGGCAAGATAAACCTGATCGCGCTCCATGAGATCAGCCAGGCGGTAGAGGAGGCGACCCCGCTCCGAGGCATCCATGCGACGCCATGGGGATCCCAATCTGGTAGTTGATTATGAAGTGCTCATTAGTACACACAATATATAATATTTATGACCGAATCTCACACTCACTTGAATGCATTGCGGGCAGCCTGGACGGCAAGATCGATATCGTCCTTATCACCACACTGGATTTCGGCGATGGCCTGCTCTGTGGTGGGGTTGATGGTTTCGAATGTTTTGGACGACTTGCTCTTGTGCCACTCGTTGTTGATGAACACCTGCAATAAATGGTTAACAACTTCATTTAGTGCCATATCACATCGGCAATCTGCTATATTGAATTCATTTGTATTTTACATCGTTTCGTGCATAATTCCTGAAAAACGAAATATATTATACCCAAAATCTGAAGATAGCCTCCTTTTTATACCCGTTACTCGTAGAGTAAAAGGGTATACTAGATTCGTTGAAAAGTATGTAACAGGCAGAAGGAAGCGTTTCCGACCATATAAAGTATATATATTCTTGATCAGGATCAATAGCCGAGTCGATCTGGCCATGTCCGTCTGTCCGTCCGTCTGTCCGTCTGTCCGTCTGTCCGTCTGTCCGTCCGTATGAACGTCGAGATCTCAGGAACTACAAAAGCTACAAAGTTGAGATTCAGCATGCCGACTCCAGAGACATAGACGCAGCGCAAGTTTGTCGATTCATGTTGCCACGCCCACTCTAACGGCCACAAACCGCCTAAAACTGCCACGCCCACACTTTTGAAAAATGTTTCGATATTTTTTCATTTTTGTGTTAGTCTCCTTAATTTCTATCGGTTTGCCAAAAAAATATTTGCCACGCGCACAAACCGCCAAAAGCTGCCACACACACACTTTTGAAAAATGTTTTGATATTTTTTCATTTTTGTATTAGTCTTGTAAAATTCTATCGATTTGCCAAAAAACTTTTTTTCACGCCCACTTTAACGCCCACAAACCGCAAAAACTGTGAGTGTTGTGTGTCCTGCGCACTTTCACCATCTGAGTAACGGGTATCAGATAGTCGGGGAACTCGACTATAGCGTTCTCTCTTGTTTTGCATTCTTTTTACAGAAATTTTAACAACACGAAAAACACTTTTCTTTTTTATATATTATATTATTTGCTTTGTTAAAATTTTTAATATCGGCTTCCCATATTTAACTTTATAAATGTATAATTTTAAAATAATAATAAAAAAAATTTTATAATAAATACAGTTGTATAATAAAAAAAAACAAGCGAAAAAAATATAAATAGAATAGTGTTAATAATAGATCAAATTATATTAAATAATATATAAGATTGTTTTTTGTTAAGACATTAGATACATCAAAACGCAAAAACATGTGCCCGACCTTTTTCTTGGGTGTTCCCTTTCACCCTTCATTTCTTAGACCGTCTCGCTTCCACCCATACAAATTTTATGCATACAGAAAAGTACCTGCGGCCGATCGTTGCTTGCGCGTCACTCACCCTAAACTTTGTTGCACAGCAGACACCCGGGTGTTTTTGTGCAAGTAGCAAAAGACACCCGGGTGGCAAAACACCCGGGTGATTGTCTTTGCTGAAAATAGAGTGTCTACAAACACCCGGGTGCTGAAATACCCGGTGTTTACCGGGTGCACTTAGGGTGCCGGTGGCTTGCTGCAGTTCTCTGATTGTAGTGCTTTTCACTTTTCATTCTTTCTGGAGTTGGGTTAGGACTTACCCCTGTGTAGAGGATGTCGGGCTGAGTCTGCGGCTCCGGGAGGGAGGAGTAGTTCGCAACAGCTGCTGCGAAGTTCTTCGTTTGGGAGCGCAGCAGGGCACCGGTCTTCAAAACGCGCAGCATTTTGAACAGATCTTTTGGTACTTTTCCGGACTGAAGAGCGAGAGGGGGAGAGTATCGAAGAACGCAAAACTAGAACTGCGTCTTAATTGCTCAGCGGTCGTCGCGCAACTGAATCGGTTTCGTAGCTTTGCCGCTCGCGAAAACTACGTAGGACTACTTCAAGTCTAGAGGGGAAATCGCGCCACGCCGCCAGTGCTGTCACAAGAACATAGCCAGAAATAGCTAGCTGCAGTCCTATCTCTAAGATCTTCGCCTGATAGGAGCAGAATACTGAAGAATTTGGAAATTTAGACCGAAAAGTTATTTTGTTTTTTAATTTTTAATTTTTAAAACCTATGTGACCCAACTGTTTGAACTGATATACACAACTGTTTGAACTGATATACACAGCTGGCTTTATAACCGAAAATAAATTCCACCGAGTTATAAATAATAATAATAAAACAATTAATAAACTGTTGGTATTGGCAAAATCAATATTATTATGAAAACCAAAAGTACTTAAATAAAATTGCATTTGCATGTGGGGAGATGTGGGTGGGGTTATTATAATAGTGTTTATCTCGTTGCGATACTCTTTGGTACGTTTTGGAGCTATAGATACATTTGTATATAGTATTTGGCAGACCTCCACGGTATAAATTATCATACGATTTCGCTTAAAAGAAAAATATTCCAGAACTTTGTTTTGCGTTTGGAATGACTTGCAATTTGTTAGAATTTCAAGACGAAAGGAAACGAATTTGAAAGCATGTGAAATATAAACATCTAAAATCTTATCAGGCTAATCAATCAATGAGCTTTAGAATTGGTATTCACAAATATGTTATATAATTTATAAAGCAGAATGCTGTTAACTAGCAATTAAATTATAAATAATGTATTATTATTTAACTTGGTATAGTACTATGAATGAAGGGTCTTTATTTGCGCAAAAGTTATAGAATTAAGTAATGCATTAGTGAAATGTCCGAAATCGTAATAAAAATGGTTTTGGCATACTTTTCGGCTGTCAGCCGTATTACAAGCACAAAATTGATGAGCGAAAAGAGGACGAAATTTATTTCAACATAATTCATTAAATGCGATTTAGGCCAATTTGTCAAAATCTTTCGAAATTTATTTCACTCGTAAATTGAAAGCTCGGCGTTGGCTGTCACGAGAATCACGCATACGCATCGTTGGCCCAAAACAGGCGAACGAAACCAATCACAGCCGGAAAACTAATTCAATACAATGAACCCCTCTGCATCGTCCGAAAAACACATGCATCTGAAATGGAGGCTGAGTAAACATTTGCTCGACTCCCCGGCTCCCGGATCCCGGTTCCATTCCCATCGATTTTCCCACCGAAGGGGCCAATTACCATCGCCGAATCGGCCGAATAAACTTTAATGGCAATTGTTATGCGACGCAGCCGGTTATTGATGATTCTGCTGTCGCTGCGGTTGCTGTCCTCGGCTGCATGAAATATTTAATAACCGAGAGTAAACAGTTTGGCGTAAAAAATAAATTGCATTCGGCGGACAGCGCCGCTCAGGACACGCACTTAAATGCCATCATTGATGGCCGAGCATCGGGTGTGTGTGGGTTATAAATGCGAAAATGAAATTTACAACAATTTGCTGGAAATTACTTTCAATTGAATTTAATTACGCCTGGTGGGAGTCGATGTCGCTCCTTGTGCTTGCACAATTTTATGGATGATTACGCAAATTAAGTTTGGCTTGTGTCTGTGGTACTTTGGTAGTGTGTGATACCCGTGTGTAGAGCGAGGTGGGAATATAATTAACACGCGTAATATTGGTGTGTGTTTCCTGGGAAATGAAAGTGAACTGGCCACAGGGAAATGTACCAAGAACATTTTTTTGATTTCGAGTTATAAATGAGTAGGAATTAATCTTATTCCCAAACGAGAAGCTTAGCTTAAGCTTTTCCACTGTTTTCAAGCAAATACATTTAAGCTTTTCCACTGTTTTCAAAGAAATGGATATTAATTAAATACATTTCATTGCTGTGGCTTAAGAAAGGCAACTTAAGAAGGACATTTGATATACAAAACATAGGAATTTTAACTTAAGCCTATACAAAGCAGTTATTTACGCAGAATCAACAAAGTGAAGCACTAAAAGCGTTTGACCCACACCCAAGCATTGGAATATTCAAATCATAAGTAATAAATTGACTTTTGTTTGGTCAGCTAAAATCCAGAAACGTCAAACAGGATAAGGGGGAAATCCATCAATTTTGCGCTGTAATGATCTCTGTCAAAGGTCAAATCAAACAAAGGAAATCCTAGACCAAACTCTACGTGACCCACTTAGGACCATGGCCAGAACCAAACCAGAACCATAACCACAACCAACAACCCTAATGCTTTATGCTTTTGGCACACAATGTAAACGGGCGGAGAGGAAAAAAAGGGAAGATCCGCGTAGAGCCATGGAAAATATAAGCGAAATGTATGCAAATGGCTTATGGCTGGACTTTGCTTACACTTTGCTTACACTTCACCCTTTCCCTTCCTTTCCCTTCCTTTCCCTTCCCTCGGCAGTGCCCCACCTTTTTTTATCGCTAACTTTTTGAGGGAATCAGGTTTTATGGCTCGATATAATGGCAACAGAAGGGTCAAGCGGTCGCTGGATAGTTATGGCATGAGTAATTTGTTAAGTTATTAACCCGTAAGCTGGGAGGGTGTAATCACATGAACGCAAACTTATCAGATAATTTGGTAAACAGCAATTATGGCTTTTATTGCAGATATGAAACCTACAAGGCAACGCTCAAGAAAATCCCCGCAACACGTCTATCCCGACTGACCGAAGCCCTGGCCAACTACGATCCGGTGCTCAATGAATACTTTTTCGATCGCCACCCCGGGGTCTTCACCCAAATCCTCAACTATTACAGGTGAGTGTCCAAGTGCTGAGACGGTCTAATTAGGCAGCTTTTAGCTCGTTCCGACGTGCAGTGACTGTGAATGTGAATGTGGACAGGGCAGACTTGAGCATGGTAATTACCCCATTTAGTTCAGTCGCATGGGACAGTCTCCATCCTGGGAAAACTTCTAACTAAGCTGCTCTTGAGCAGCTACCTTTGGCATTTCAATTTTTGCTCTGCTCGGCAATAATTGGCCTGATTAATGGGAAAGCATATCAGGCGAGAGTCAGTTATCGTTATAGATGGCTTGATGAATAAACAAACTAATATTTTAATTGTTTTCGTCGCAGCAAAGCAAACTTGCCTCGGCCATTAATCTAAAGTTTTTCAGCTGCAAAGTTTATCCAGCGTTTTTCGGGGTCATTAGCGAGCTCATTTATCTTTGCCGTGAGCTGAGCTGAACTGAGTTGAGTTGAGCTGAGTTGAGGTGTTGTCCGTTGGCCCGTTGCGATGACTTAAGTTGTTTAAAATTAATGAAAGTTTGTTTCGCTCATCACACACCCATCCGCACCTGAAGCTGCATCTGCAGAATGAGTTGTTTTCGCATAAAACAACGCTGTCAGCAAGCCATGGTCTTTCATCTCCATTGATTGGGCAGGAACGTTCGTTACCCCATTTTTCCGAACACCCATGGCTCGAGGGGCTTTGGCCAAACAGTTTTCCAACTCAATTAACCAGGCACCGACGGCCAGGAAAATGGTGTCAAAGAAGGGCAGCAGAAGGAAAAACACTGCAACATCCTGCGTTGATTGGAAATGAAACTGAGTCCCTCCAGGGGGTGTGGTTACAGCTAGGGGTCCTTCGGAAAGAACCCACCCTCCTTGGGGTATATATGTATAATCAAATTATGCACGCACCAAATGCTCCAGACACTTTGTATGAAATAATTTTATATAGATAAGCTGTATAGATAAGCTGTAGACAAAGAAAAAATGCAGTAAACAAAGCAAAATGCGGGTTGAAATTGTTATGTCATTGGTTACGTAATGAAAAAATTCCTTAAAGGAAAAATCGTATTTTTTTTTATGGTTTTTTAAATTTTAATAATTCATTTCTAATAATATACATTTATTTGAATTTTGCTTAGGGACTTATGTAATTTCTTTGGAATTATTAGTTTGTGTGTAAAAATGTTTGAAAAATAAGCCTTTTTCGTAAATTTTCCATATCTACAGTCGATTCCCCATGCAGTTAACCAATCGACTTAATTATTTATGCGCATTTAAACGCGGAGACTCTTTTTTCGCCTGATCGGCTCACGAGCTCGTTGAGGTCAGCTATAAATATTGATTGCACCGGTTGCACGCTGCGTATGCGTAATATTTGTTATGCGCACTTGATAAAGGAAAACGGCGAAGAAATGCACAGGTGGAGGATTAACAGAGAATGGGAGTGATTTCAGCGAAACGTAATTTGAGGACGTGAAAAATAAATAAATGGCGGGAAAGCGGCATAAAAAGTTGACCGAATTGCGGGCCTTATGGGGAAAACCAATTACCAATCCACGTGGTCGTACGTGAAGGGATCTATCGAAAAGCCATGACAATGACTGCAGCGCGATTAAAAAGATTAAAGGTGGGGAGGGAGCCAGAAAATGGGTATGGATGCGAATATGAAATACCGCTCACTTCGACTCGGTTATTGATTAATACTTTACAAGGCTTTAAAATTCAGGTTGTCAGCCATTTGGGACCTATTGTCCGAAACGGAACTAGCTCAGGATCGATAAATAAAATCCGCGATTATAAAGTCCAGCGACATGAGGGTAGCATAGCCAAGTATTCTCTTATTTTCCTTTACTTAATAATATTTTTGTTGAGGAATTCATGGTGGAAAATTATTTTAAGCAGCAGAAAAGCTCGGTCAGCACAAGAGATGAAAAAGTTGCACCAAATATGTTGGGAACCATGACGGAAAAAGGATTGTCAGGATGGCCGCACGTGTGTGTGTGAGTATGTGTGTGTGAGGGGGTGGTATGGGTGGTAAGTGAAGATATCATCCAAAAATAAAACCAGGCAAGGACTCGCCCCCGCACGCGGCGACTGTCCGGCAGCTGATATGGCATTACAAGTTGGCCAACAACTGTGGACAAGGACGATTCCTCCCCATATTTTTTTAAAAACTCCCTCGCAGCCATTTACTGCAATTTGAGCACACACTTACATACACACACACACCCACACACACACAGGCACACGTAGGGCAGTGAAAGCATCACAAATTGTTGTTGGCCAAGAGAGAATGGAACAATGGCCAAGGCAGCATTATGAATATGCCAACTGTTGGAGAAGGGGGTCAAGAGGTGGTGTGTGTGGAATGGCCATGTCGGTTTCTTCTTTTTACCAGGTGCATGCAATGCATATCCACACATTTGCCACACATGCATATACAAGTGATATCCCTCTACGAGTACAAGCTACCATCTACCATCACAGACTTTCAGTTGCGCAATTTGCAGCCACATTTGCAGACGTGCCGTTTTGGCCATAATATTATTCGGTCTGATGTCTAATCCCTCTGCATGCTTGGCAAAGTCCATGAATTTGTTTTGACCGGTCGGGTCGAGAGAGTCGAAAATGGGAATCCTTGATGGAGAAAGCATTTAGTCAAAGGTTATTTATGCCATAATTGCTGTGTCTTAATGAGATTCTATGCAAACGAGGCATCTTCAGTTTGAATAATTTGAGAACGAAGACTTTTGCAGTTTGCGTACCACTTGCTGCTCAGTTTATTCAATTTATGATCCAGCTTCTTGACCAAAAATCTGTTACAAATAGGGAGTAGGTAAATATAACGCAAGCATGCTGTTTTAATTGAGTTATTTCTTGTTCTAGAACTGGAAAACTGCACTATCCAACCGACGTGTGTGGTCCGCTTTTCGAGGAGGAACTGGAGTTCTGGGGACTCGACTCAAATCAGGTAGAACCATGCTGTTGGTCAACATATAGCATACATCGCGATACGCAAGTAAGTACAAACACGATTCAATCCAGTGATTAAATCTTGAAATACTCGATTGGAAAATCTTCCCTAGAACACCTTAGCCATATTAGATAAGCTAGATATTGAAAATGAGAAGCCCACGGAGGAGCAGATAGCCCGTCTATTTGGCTTTGAGGAGGCACTGAGCAACGGCGAGCTTAACTGCTGGCAGCGTATAAAACCCAAGATCTGGGCCATGTTCGATGAGCCCTCCAGCTCCACGGGTGCCAAGGTGGGTCCTCATCCCAAATAATCCTCATCCCATTCACCAATCTAATTACTAATGATATTTGCTTACAGATCGTTGCTGGCATGTCGGTTTTCTTTATATTTGTTTCTGTGATATCATTCTGCCTGAAGACCCATCCCGGCTTTCGTGTCGATCTGCCCTCCGGTGCCCACGATGCCCACGGCCCAGGAGCGGGTGGTCCGCCCCACGGCCACGATCCCATGGGAGAGCCACCGCAGAGCACCCATCAGTACCATCAGCACAGCATCACGCCGCCCAGCGGCAGCATCGGACCCACCTTTCGTGTCACGAACTACACGAGCTACAGCAGCGGCAACTTTACCGCTCCGGGCCAGGCCACGCCCATCGCCACCATCAAGGGCGGCCAGCGGCAGCGACTGAAACGGAATATCAACGGCAGCACCCTGAACGAGTTCATCGAGGAGAAGATATTGGGCCACAATGGGCGGAGAAAACACGGCTGGATTGAGACCTATGGTCAGCCGCACGAGGCCTTCTTCTACGTGGAGCTGGTCTGCAACGTCTGGTTCTTCATCGAGGTCATCATCAGGCTGATTGTGAGTGAACGCCAAAACAAGATTGTAGTTTTTCCAGTACAATTTACTTACTTGGAAACTGTAAGACTGGAATTTCCTAATGGAAGATACTAAAAAATATTTATATCTGCTTCAGGTCTCGCCTAATTTGTGGCAGTTCATCAAATCTCCGGTGAATATCATTGATTTCACGGCCACTCTGAGCTTTTACACGGACGTAATGCAGCGCATGGGTGAATATACGGGTCTCCTGGAGGCCTTCTCCATCGTCAGGATTATGCGGCTGTTCAAGCTGACCCGTCACTCGCCGGGCCTGAGAATCCTCATCCACACGTTCAAGGCTTCGGCCAAGGAGCTGACTCTGCTGGTATTCTTCCTCGTCCTGGGCATTGTGTTCTTCGCCAGTTTGGCCTACTATGCGGAGAAGTTGCAGGTGAGGTTTAATTAAATTCTTATTATTACCTAAGGAAGTGGGAAGTAGTTCAATCACTCAATCTTGAAATTAATAATATATGCATTCTAATAAAACAGCAGCTTCCCACAAGCTAATAAATAACAAGGAAAATGTAAAGGTTTTCTTTGTTAATAATTGATTTTTGGCACTACAAAGTGGTGGCTACAATAAGAAGTATGATATATATCGCTTCAGGACAATCCGGACAACCAGTTCAAGAGCATACCTCTGGGGCTGTGGTGGGCCATTGTGACCATGACCACCGTGGGCTATGGCGATGTGGCGCCCAAGACCTATCCGGGCATGTTCGTGGGCGCCCTCTGTGCGCTGGCCGGTGTGCTGACCATCGCCCTGCCCGTGCCCGTCATCGTTAGCAACTTCTCCATGTTCTACTCCCACACACAGGTTTGCTAGCCTCCAGCCAGCGGGTTGCCTCTATTTACTAACTTGGCTTTGCCTCCCCATTTTCCAGGCTCGCTCCAAGCTGCCCAAGAAGCGACGACGTGTCCTGCCCGTAGAGCAGCCGCGCCGCAAGAGGGAGCCAACTGCTCCGCATCGCGGAAGGACGAACGCCATCAAGCAGACGCCGCCCACTGGACCGGGACTGGTGACCCACGGTGGCGTGGGTCCAGTGGGCGCCGGAGGGGCGGGACTCGGTGGCCATGCGGTGGGTCATCCTGCGGCAGGGGCGCCCATGTTCAAGGACGCGTTTGGCGGTGCCAAAATCGGTGAGTACTGCAACCTGCTTTTTCCATACCCGCTACTCGCCAAAACTGAAATGGTTAAAAATGTTAATTAATTAATTAATAAATATTATTACTACAATAAATATTATTACTACAACAAATTATTTTTACTACAACAAACAAATTTTGATTAATTATAAACGAATAAATTATTTTTGAAACATTAAATTGGTTATATCCAATAAAGAGTATTCTTTTTATTCTGAAAGAGAGACTCATTCCGTTTAAGTAATATATAATATAACTTAAAATAAGATTAATTGCGGCGAGTACAGGGTATCAATGCGGTCGGAGTTTTCGACTTTCCATCACTCTTCTTCCTCCTGCTGTCACTTTAAAATCGTATTCAATATAATTTTCTGTTTTGTTGCTTTTTCGGCCTGCAGATATTTAGAGCAGCCGCAGTGCTACACACACACACACACACGCCGCATACTCGTACATAACACAGATACTCACACACACACAAACAGGGATACCCGCTTCTGGTTTGCTTTTCCTCTCGCTGCTGGGGCCAGAATTAATTTCATTCAATTTCTTGTTTAATTATTTTATTATTTATGCACCCTTCACTGGGCGAGTCAGCTGTTATTTAGCATTTAGCATTTAGCATTCCCCGGGGCGCTGCCGACCCCCCCAAACTGCCCCCTCCCACGCCACTGGGGACTTTCATGTGGTAAATTTCCATTTTACTGATTATTCAAAAGCATTGAAGGCAGGACTTTCGCCACATGCGAGTGGCTTGGATGCTGCTGAGGCTGCTGAGGTTGCAGACCCCGGGGGCCGAAGGACTTAAGTGGATATATGCACTCGAGCGGGGACATGACTTCCCATTATCCTCAGCACCCAGCAGCTGCAATTGCACAGCAAATTTCGGACTCACCAAGGGTTATAAATTTAATGTCGTCGCATGAGGATTTATAATCGCTTCGGTTTTGCCTAATGCCCACAATGCCAGCTAGTGGATATTGGCCCGTTCTTGGTTAAGTTCATTATTGTTGACTTGAGATTATCCTCACTATTTATGGTCTTTGTAGGGACAAGCCTCCGGGGAAAATAGTAGCAAATACTAGTTAAACATTTTACTAAAGATGAACAAAAACATACTACATTGTATATACTTATACATGAGCTTAGCTTCCTGCTGAAAGATATCAAGACAAAAGTGAATAATTTGAGTATTTCAATCATCTTAACTTATCCATGCTGTTTCTAATTTTACACCGTGTCGCAGATTTCAACGAATTTTAAATGTATTTACGCTTGAACCTTTGTTTGAATTACAATTTTGTATAATTACTTTAATCTTGCTTAATAAATTGTGCCTTACGAGTATATACCCATTCGAAATGATTTTGCATTAATAAAAACCCTTTGTTTTTGGGGACTTTACGAAATTCTTTTGTGATTAAAATTATATTTTTGGCTGCCTCCAAGCCCTTTATTCGAAATTGATGTTGCTGCATATGGTTCTAAAACGAATTTATCCCTTTTTCCCTTTTTCGTTCCTTAATGTTTGTCAAATGTATTTGTAACTGTTACATTTTGTGTGTGTTGGTGTAACAACATGTAATCGAATGCGTGTGTTGTATATGTGTATCCGAATGCAAATGCATCCGTCCGCCGCGCCGGTCGGAAATCCAGGCACCGCGAACGTGAACGGCGTCAATGTCATTGGCCTGCATCCTGCGCACAGGACGACGACCACGACCACGATGGCGATGGCGATGAATGAGGCGGATCCGACGCCGCTGTCGGCGTTGACCTACCAAGTGCCTATGCTCCAGCCCACGCCCCCGCCCGCCCACAGTCACGGCCACGCCCATGGCCATGCCCACGCCCACGGCCTTGGGCCAGCGTCATCGGCGGCGATGACGTCATCGGCATCGCTTACGGGCTCAGCTGCCTCAGCAGCCGTTGCCACAGCCGCCGCAGCCGCCCCCGCCGGTCCCTCGTTCATCAGTTGTAAGTGTTGTCCCGTCTTGTGCCCCTCTGTCTATCCGTCTATCTGTCTATCTGTACATCCCCCTACTTTCTACCTTCTACTTTCTCCACCCACCGCCCCTTCTTTGTCTTGGCATGCTGCACGTGCACAAATGTTTGTTAACCATTTGCAGAAAATCTCCTTATACGCCTGTGAAAGCACTGAGAAAAATATGCACCAGTATTTATTTTATCTCTACTGTTTATCTCTACTTAAGTCCATTAATATGTAAAAATACAACAAATATTTCGTAATGCAGATGGAATGTATATTTTCTCAAAAGCACTTCATCAACAGAGCTACTAAAATATTTCTTTTTGATATCATTTTAAGTAACTTTAATTTTAATAAGACACTGTGAATAAATGGTTAATAAAGGCAGACTTTATTATTATTTAAGCAATTCAATTGAATAATATCTTCGAAATAAAACCCTCGGTGTACTTTTCTTTTATAGTCCGTGTAGGATGTTCTTATGGCTCTGCAACAATTAGTCCTTTGGATGGGGAATCATCTGCTTGATGTCATTGCCCCTCAGCTTGTTCAAATTTATCGCATGCTATAAATTTCACCCGAATGCTATAACTTTGTCACTGCGAGAGTCAGTCAATAAAAGAGGTGGCAACAAACACAAAACGGGCAAAGGAACAACTTTTTTATGTTTATTTGCATATTAAAAGCTTTTCGCAAATTCTTTTTATATTCGGCATTTAACTTTAATTACAGTTTTATTATGCTAGGCGAAAATCCTTTTTATGTCATATTTCAAAAAGGCCAAACCGGCGCAAACACTCTATATGCTATCGCCCACACTGAAAGGCACTCGAACATATATAGAAATAAAGTTCATTTATCGTCAAACAAATTGAAAAACTTTTTCCATTTGCTCGCCAGTCCGCCAAAGTGCTGGAAAATAGCCCCCGACTCATAAACGTAAAAAATTGAATAAAAAGTGTAAAAATATGAGAAGTAAAAAACCTGTCGAAAAATGAAAATGTATAATGAAAGGAACCGGTTCAAGAAAATTCCAGCATGATGTGCATTTTAATTAAAGCCACAAGAGCTCAAGTGTGCAAGCTCAAATCTCGACTTTTCTTTTTTCCTTTGTCCAGGAAAAATAAGGACCCACTCAAATGGGAAAACGGAAGGCAGTTGGGGCTCTCAAGGCGATTAATTTCTTCAGCCAGTTGTGAGGTTGTGCAAAGAGAAAGAATAAAGAATTTTAGTCCAAAAGTTGAAAGTTGCTTAGTTGAACTTACTCGGATGTTGAGAACGCAGGACAAAAGGGCAGGGGTTTTCCGCAGAAAGTGTTAAAAGAAAAAGGAACCATAAATGCTAATTCGAAAAGGAGATGAAAGTTTTAAGTTGTAGTTATACATGGAAAGGGTCAGAAGTCAAACTTTAATATGATGGGCATTTGATTGCTCTACACTAGAAACTTTACTGCTTCAATTTCATTGACTAATTACATTTAATTAAATAAATAAATTAAATATTAAATTATATTCGTAGTAAGCCATTCTCAGAAGTAAGAAGGCTCTACTATATATTAAATTTGAATTAAATAAATACTATTAAATTATATTCGTAGTAAGACATTCTCAGAAGTAAGAAGGCTTCACTATATATTACATTTTAATTAAATAAATACTATTAAATTATATTCGTAGTAAGACATTTTCACAAGTAAAAAGGCTTTACTATATATTAATTTTTAAAGATATATAAATACAGCTTTTAATATAACAATACCTCTATATATTAACTATGGCCGAAGGAATTCGCACTCTATATATAGAACCTTTTAGTGTCAGTCAAAAAATGTTTTTAAGATGCTTATTTATTAATTGTTTTCTTTGTTGTTTTGCGGCTGCTGTTTTGCTGTTGTAGGGCAGTTCACACGTAGCGAGACATTTTATAAGCCGCTTGGAAAAGCAGCTGGCCCCATTTTTCCGCTAAAAAAAGGAGGCAATGAGAAAAAGAGTTGCACACTTTGGCACGTTCCGAGTTCCGGGGCAAATGAAATTTCTCAGTTGGCCGGAAATGCAGAAGCGGTGACATTTGACACGGCTCCTGTTTACCTCCCTAAGCTGCTTTGCATTATGCCGAGGTGCGGAAACTCGAGGGGGCAATGCATTTGCTACCCGCTTTCGGATGCAAATTGCAGGGCACAAAAATAGCAACTAAATCATTAGCAGGCCAAGTGGTGCTCCTACTTCTGCGCTCCTCTAGTGGTCATTTACCAGAAACACACCCGTGTTCTGTACAGAAGGAGTACAGAAGGAGCTTGAGCAATTTATGGCCACAGTGGGTGAGTGGCCAGGAGTGAATGCCAGCGGCCAGGAATTGGCCAGGAATTTCAATTAAGGCAGACCCACTCACCTGAAGGCATCTGTGTCTGCGAAAAAATCCCAACCCATTCCTCAACGAGCCTCACTTGCTGAAAATTCATTTTGTTCCTCGCACCGACAAGTGCCATGGGAGTACGGGCAAATTAATTTTAATATTTAAATTTGTTGCACCAGCTCAAATACAAAGTGCAAGAGTAAACCAATTTCCACGGTAACAACTTCTCAACGACTGTCAATTATGGTTAAAAGTTGGTCTGAAGAGACGCTCCTTTGAAGGATTTTCTATTGGTTCACTTAATGGTGTTGCTTTTGAAAAGGTATATGTACGGAATGTCTTAATTTTCTTTAACCAATTCTGCGATTCGTTGTATTTCTTGCCCGATAAATGTATTTATTTGATTGCCTGTGCCTTGTAAATTGTCTTCAAGCAAATGTATTTAAATTTATTTTACTTCAAAACTCTGTTTGCATAAAGTTGATTGAATTTTCTTTTCTTGCCATTATGGATAGTTAAAAGTTGTCAAGTGCCTGTTGCTGGAAATGCGCAAGTTGTATATTTTACGCGAGTGTATTTATCTATAGATATATTAAAAATGATTTCACAACTTTTCACTTTTTTCTTGCGCCGCCTTGCCGCCAACTTTTTTATTCGAAATTTTTAGCTGCGTGTGGTTTTTAAAGTTTTGTAAACCAAGCTACCAACATCTTGGGTTTTCCATTTCCTTCTTCGCCATTTTTCCTTGCTTTCGTGTTTGTTTTCTTTTTTCGGTTCTCGGTTGTTTTTGGGGAAAACTTTGGCCCTGGCTCGGCCACCGTTACATTGTTTGCTCCGACGGCACTAACGCATTTTCCCGGCTTTTCCGGCCGCCTCCTCTGACTTTGCAGCGGACTACTTGAGCGTGCCGGCGGTGCAGAGCCTCCAGCCGCGGGCGGCGACGACTGGCCACGACTTCATGCTGCCGCTCCAGCCAAAACTTCTGGGCCCCCTGGGTGAGTTGATGATGGGATTCCTCCTCGCCTCCGCGCCTCCTCACCATCTCGTCCTGCCATCAGTTCTCCGCCTTCAGTGGGGTTTTCCCCCCATCCCCGAGCACGTTAGTTGAAAGTTTTGCGGACAGATAATTGCTGGGCGGGGGCAGCGGAGGCGATGGTGGATGGTGGTTGGTGGTTGGAGGCGGAAAAGGTGATACCAGCGCAGTTGAACCCACTTGTAACCACACACATAGTTTGAGAGCCATTGTATGGCCAGGACAATGGTGCTTGTCAGGTCGAGGGCAGGGTGTCACCGGAAAGTTTTCACATCCTTGCAAAGCCACTGCACCCAGAAGTACGCAGAGCTTGGGATCGGCGAATATTCTGTAATCTGTTTAATTAATTTTAGTAACAAGCACTTACTGGGCTTTTTTAAATTTGATTAACTGTCCAACTTTTCAGTCCCACAATTTAGCTTAAAACGGAATCTGTGTTTTAGGTTGAGGAGCTTAGGACAAAGAAAAAAAAAGAAAAGAAACAAATATTTGTTGCTTGCAATGTTTGCAAATTAAAGTTTGCAAATCCTCTTAAATTTTGACATCAAAAATATTTTAAACCTATTTTATTCGTTGTTACTTTATTTCTCCCTAAAACTAACGATATTAAAATAGGGCTTAGCTATAGTGCAGTGTTGATTAGACTGCAAAGCTGCATTAGCAGTCCCACAAATACTCCATACGACAATCAGCTTATTTTTCCATTTAATTAATTGGATTTTACGAAACATCCACACAGCGCCCATGGATGCACATTTTCATTTGAGAGCAGGGTACCGCGTGCTTCTACTCCCGCATCTTTCCCAGTCGCAAGAGCCCAGGACATTGGGAAGCGGAAGTGATGGGGGACGCGAAGTGCTGGCTCATTCACTTGAATGAGGAGTCCTCACAGATGCCTGCACAATGTGGAGGCGATAAACCAATCGGCGACATGTCCTCGAATGCACTTCCGCTTCCGTGTCCGCATCCTGCAGATACTTTGCAGTGTTTGAAGTGTTTATAGTTGCCATCTCTTCTGCTTTCTCCACTCGACAGAACGCAAGGATCAGCATCCGCTGCAGCTGACTGCCCACAATTTGGCCTCGGACACGCACCAGCTGATGTACTCGGGCCACGCCCACTCGCAGCACAAGGTGGGCGGCGGGGCAGCGGTGCTGAATGTGCCGCCCACGCTGAGCATGACGCACACCCAGATGCCACCCGGCATCGCCAGCATGGGCCAGCGGACTCCCAATCTGAGTTTCCGGGCCGCTCACGGGGCCTCGTCCCAGGTGGCCACTCTGCAGCAGCCCATTCCACACGCCCACGCCTCCCACGCCTGCCACGCCGCCACGAACTGCAACATCAAGATTTCGGTTGCCTCCGCCGCCGGTCTCTCGGCGGGATGTCCGGATGAGTTTCGGACTCCCAAGGTGACGCTGCTGGACGATCTCAGCGACGATGTCAACTCCTCGACGGACGACTGCGGGGACTGTTGTCTGGTGGACGACAGCGATACCTACGAGGGCACCACCATCAACAATGGTCCGAGTGGCCAGGAGAACGGCACGGAAGTCATTGGACTGGACGACGGTCTTCTCGATAACGATGTGGAGGATGACGAGGAGGAGGACGGCGAGGGCAGCGGCGTGGGAGGAGACAGCGGCGATAGTCTCGGCGGGATTTACATTGGTCCCAGGCATTGATTGCCGGACATTGGATGGGATTTTCGCAACTAAAACGGACTCACCAACTTCTGACAGTACTGCCTAAAACAGCTCCAAAACTGCGGTAAAAGTAAGGAAGAGGATTTAAGTTGGACAATTTGAAGAGTATGTGTAGTGTGTGTGAATGGTTTAATGCAGTGTGGTATCGTAAAGGCTGAATGCAACTTTATCTGCCTAAAACGGAACGCAAATTCTTAGGAACTTTAAAGCCAAGGTCAATCATACCAAAGCCCTTGCCCAACTTCATTGCCATTGGTCACTCAAACTATTACTTTAATTAATTTCAGCTATTGCAGTTATTCCAAAGTTCTTTATTTCTATAATAATAATAATGAATGATTTAACTTCATGTGTCATAGAAATTAAGAATAGCTTAGTTAGCTATGTGTTTTCCAACGTCCACTCAAGAAGAACTATTAAAGAGATTTTAATGCCTTTAAATTCGTAGCGTAGAAAGAGTTTTAAATGCTCATTTCAGAGTTTACAAAGCGAAGATTGTGCGGAAATAAGTATAATAGGTTCTCAGATCACTGCCTGTACATGTGTAAACTTTTCTAATTTAATTCAACGCCACTGAGATAATTATGCATTAATTTTAAGCTGGACGCATACACTCTGCAACCATTTATCAGCACTTTTAATCAATCTTTGCCCTCTACTCACGCCATGCTACAAACAACATTCCTTGTCCGGCCAAGACAAACATCCGTAACATTTGTATCAGTGTCCTTATAACTGTCATGTTGACAACTGTCATTGGCAGCGTGCATGTAGGATTGTCTGCGTGCGTGTGTGTGTGTGCGTGCGTGTGTGTGCAGCTGGGCACGTCCTGGCAAGGTCCTGCAAACAAAGGAGTAGTGAGTCTGCAAATGGACGGGGGTCAGCAGAGGAGCTGCCCGCATACAAGGCAAACATATTGTCCACATAAATGCGACCACTTGTGTGCAGCCAGTCAGAGATAGAGCACCACCCCACCCATTTTCCACTTTCCACTTTCCATTTCCCAAGCACTCCCACTTTCCTGTCCCGTCAAGGTGTTTATTGTGCAAATCTTGGGGCAAAAATTGCATGGCCAACTATAAATTCGCACACTTGACTCTCACGCTCCGTTTGCCGGATCAGAACCTGAATCATGGCCAAAAGTGTCAGCGGGCTTGTTTATCTGACACATTGACTGCCACCATTTCAATGAACTGGCGGGCAAAAACTGTGTCGACAAGACGCACACAAAAGGCGACGGCAGCCGAAAACTAAAACGGCGACGACACTCGTGTCCTTGCTGTCCCCACTCATCCCATGCCATTCGAATCAGATCCTTAGAGCCACCCACTTCCACCCACCACGATGGCGGCTTGTGTGGTTGACCTTGTAAGTAGTTTTTTGGGGGTCGCTGTGTCAAGTTGTCGCTCTTCGACATTTAGTTCCATAAATGTTAATTGATTTATGCATGGAAGCTGAACAATGAAAAATGAAAAAGCCGAACGCAGGGAAGTGTAAATATTTGGGCATGACGGTCGAGAACTAACCAAATGAAAACGAAACTGAAACTGAACATAGGGAAAGACGACAGTAGCAAAACATATTTGACTTTAAATAAGGTTCAATGGTAATTTTTGGTCCAATACTTATAGTTTTTGATGTGCTAACAAAACGATTAACAAAATGACGAACAATTTTGATTCAGACTCTTATGTAAACCAAAGCTCGTTGTAAGTCTAGGTGGAAAATAGATGGAAATGTAGATTTAACTAGATATCATGCCCAAGCAATGAGGTGAGGGATGTGATTGCAATTAGTCAGTAAAGCCAAATCCGGTCTGAATGTGCGTCGTTCTAAATTCAATCTTTATTACTTAGCTAATCTCAGATAAAACGTTAAATAATTGCCTAATTGTTGTGTAAGGGTATTCCCGGATTCGGCTCGCCGATTACACCTTTTTTCTCATTAACATATGGATTCATTACTTTACATTGTATAAGAGAAATGTTGCTTTAAATACTGTTCAAGTTAGCAAAAAAAAACACATATTTTCTTATATTACGAAGCGAAAAGAGTATATAAATGTGTATTGTTATTTCGTAAACCACTTTTTAACTAAAGATTACATTTAAATACTTTAACATCATCTCAAATGAGAAAGGAAATGAGTCTTTTGATATAAAAGATGCGTTGAAATAAGATTGTTTCAATAGGAATATAGTTAGTTTAAAAAACACAAGTGAGATACTAAACTAATATTAAACTTTTGCCTAGCAAATAACTAAGTTTAGACCGGTCAATGCAGAAAATGCAGAAAGCAAAACATTGCATACAGAAAATGATTGAAGAAATAAATCCTTTTGAATGAAATCACCCACCATAGACAGGAAACAAGAACCCGGCTGAAAGTGAATTAAAAGAATTTTGAATGCATAATCTGTGTGTATATAGATAATCTGAAGAACAACCTAAATTTCATTAGTTAAATGTCGAGAGCAGTGAAGAAACATTTCTACAATATTTACTGTAAGTAAAAGTGTCAAGAACAACAAAAGAAGAAAACCAAAACTGTTTACAAGCAAAGCGAATTTTAAAATGTTAAAAAAATGAAATCCGGAAAAGTAAACGATAAATAAACAAAAAAAAAAATGTGGTGTGCAAAGAAAAAAACATTAAATTTTAACAAAAATACAAATTCTTTGAAAAAGCACTTGATATTTCAATGATTTCCACACAAAAACCCCATCATCATCACCATCGCCACACGTTTTGCAGCCAAACCAAAACACGTACCGCATTTTATGCTAATCAAACCGGGACGAGAGGAAAATTCAATTTTGCCACCGCCCAAACATAAGCCACGGACAGGATTTTTAATTTAAAAGGGTCCCTCCATACATACGCAATCCCAGACCAAAATGCGAATCCAACTCTGACTCCCACTAACATTTCATTTGGCTGGGCCATAAACAGAGGATCAGCTTCGAGGCCGCCCTCATAAGGCCATTTAGGTTGAAATTTATGCCTGCCACCTCTGCACTAAAATGGGCCAAAAAACACGGCCAAAAAATACCAGCGCGCCCTTAGAAATGGGCAACTGCAAGTGATGGCGTCTAATATAGACACTTAACCACTTACAACCAGGCCAACACACACACGCACACGATTTTGATACACGTACACGCAGTTGGCACATCAAAGCGCAAATCCATTAGGCCTTAAGCGGGAACCAGGTGCCGAACTATGCGGGCGGAGATCCAGTTTATGAAGGGAGTCTGTATGCTCTGCTGCATTGTTTGCAAGAGGTAAGCACCTCGAATAAGAGGCACTAGAAATAAACTAAGATTTTTGCATAATTTGAATTAGTTTCATTGGGTTTCTTAATATTTTATATTTTTCCGTACTGCACAGCGTATTATTTAGTTAGTTCATAAGCCAGAGAAGAGAAAGGGTATCATGCGAAATCCCACGCCTGGCATTGAAGCGGGCAAAGGAAATCACAAAACCAGCTACGTGAGTCCGCTGCAAAGGCGAGGAGCTTATCTGCAGCCCCGGAATCCCAGGTGTCCCAGGAGGAGTGTGCTGCTGTAGTACGGCAAGAAAAACAGACGGGATACAGGATACAGGAGAGTCGTTCATAAGCGTGGTAAGATTAATGAGCACCACCTGCCTGCAGACAAATTAGATGGCATAATTCAGCGTGACCCGCCCACGGAACATATTCCACGCGCGCTCATTCTTTCAGCCAGAATGGGGAATGGTGGCATGGCCTTCTTCTCATAGGTGTGGCGTAGATCCCCCCATCGTTAAGTGCTGGCAAATTTATGCAAAATAAATTATTTGCCAGTTTCAAACATGCAGGAACAACATGGGGAAGAAGAAAGTAAGCGAATGCCGAGTTAAAGCGAGGAAATGGTGCCGACCCATCTCCCGATGGAATCCAGCATAAGCTGCTGATTTATGCCTGACTTGATAAAATGTCGCATATCCGGTTCCGTCTTCTCTCAGTTCCCGGCAAAATGAAATACAATTTCTTTGCTGCTGCTCTGCAAGCGTCTGCTTACATTTCTGGGAAATGGCATAGACATTTGGGGTTGGGAGGCAGCGATAAAAGCCAGAAGAAGTAATCAAAGTTAGCATATGGCGTCTATTGCGGCCCACAAATGCACGGCAATCTCCGAATGTTGCCCTGATTGTCTGCAACTCGTCTGACACTCCCATTTTTATTCATTTTCAGCTGTCTTTGTTGTGTGTATTCGGGTGTGTTGCTCTTGTTGTGTGAGTGTTTCTTATTGCCACGCACTCAGCGAGGGGGTGTGGCCGATGGGGCGTATGAGCAATGCTTTTTTCGATGAATAATCGGAGCATCTTACTCGGTTTTTTTTCGGCACTGTCCCTGAACTTTTCATCAACAAAATGTTAGCATTACAAGTGTAATAACTTGAAAAGTAATGAATGCCATTTATTATTACGTTAAAAGAGGACTTGGTAGAGCAAAATTAATATTTTTAGAATTTTATTAAAATGGTTGCCAGAAAACATGATTGTTATAGGAAAGAATACAAAATTTACATTGTCAGCTACATAGCGAAAAGGATACAAACTGCTTTTGATGATTTCCAGATTAGTTACAGCTTTCATCATCCGATTCACAATATTTACGAGATGCCTTTCGGCAGTTGCGCACTTTCCCGGTTAATTGGCATATCTTCAGTGCCCGCCGCTTGCCCTTCGTGTTCATTTGCATGTAGCAGCGGAACATACGCCAGGATACGCCCATGGTGGTTCGCAGATTGCGGGAAAACTTCCTTATGTAGTACATGCCGTCGGTGGCCTCAAGGACATACCAGAGCACTGCGCCGCTCACCAGGCTGGTAATTAGTCCCGAAAGCCAATAGACATACGGCGAGGGTCGGCAGCTGCAGTGCATCAAATTGAGGATTTCCTTCGTCAGGCTGAACAGAAACCTTTCCAGGCCACACCAAATGATGATGGTGCCCACCTCGGCGAGGAGAATGCATGCCACAATCTCGACCAGGATGCGCCAGAAGCGGGTCATGTGCATAAATCGCCGCGGATAGATGCTGGTGTCCCACAGGAAACACAACGTGGCAGCCAGGAAGAGCCAGCTGGCCAAATCCGGAGCCGCCGAACAGCGATCCTGCGGCTGGGCGAAGAAGAAGTAGCAGCCCATCAGCTGGAAGAAGGCCGCCAGGCCCACAGCCAGGATTTCCATTTTTTTGTTATAAAAAATACTTGCCAAAAAAAGTAGTGTGTCAAATTTGTATGTTTCGGTGGAAAACTAGATAGTAAAAAGCAATATGAGTAATGAAATAAATACCTTACCTTAAAAATGAACTAATCAATATGCATTTATAGAACAGTACCATGTATTTCAATGGATAAGGACCATACTGCTTGTTTAAGTACCTTTAACTTTAAGTGCAAACTCACCCACTTGCTTTAACATGACTGACAATCCCTAGGTAATTAGCATGCTCCAATCAACAGCAGGATCCAAAGCCCCTTCAAAGTGGAGCTCATTGCAATTAATTAGTGTTTGTCAGCCCATACAAATCGGCACATACTCAGCCAGGCGGACTCCACACATACACACAATGTGTGTGGCAGGCTTTGACAGAAAATTAGTTTACCGACACGCCCACTAATAGTCTCCCCATTACCCGGTTATCTAAAATCGGTGGACAAACTGACAGACAGACAGACGGCGCAGGCAGCCATGCAAAAAAGTGCCAGCAAATTAACATAACATTTACCGCAATTAATCAAAATTAAATCGACCCCATCGCCCCATCGCTCCAGCTCCTCAGATGGCCATGTCAGTGAACCGCATGAACAGCCCTGCTACACAGTGCCCCCCAAAAGTCAGCTAACAACCTCTGTCTCCTCTCAGAGTTCTCGTTGGTAAGTTGACTGGGGTGGTAGATGGATGAATGGCTACCTGGCGGCCCACTGTGAACTGGAATCTATCAAAGCCATTGGCGTCGGCTAAGTGAAAGTGGCTGGATTTGACAGGCAGAAAGACCTTTTTGCCACGGGCTGTGTGCCACAGTGACACCACCTCGATGTTATTTGAAAGTATAGGTATAATATAAAATATAGATTTCAAGCCAGAGTCCGGGATTTCCCTTTGATCGCATCTGGAATATAATTAAAATAACAAAATTAAATATTTTTAAAATGATTTTTAGTAGTTCCAACCACTGTGCAAAGGCATTCACACACATTAAGCCCACTGATGAAGAGGGTTCATTGTTGTCGAGCATTGGGGGTCCTGTTGTGCGTGTTGGGGTTCAACGTCTATTTAAAAATTGATTTGTTGTTATTTACATGCGACATTATTTATTTGGGATATCTTTTTAAGCGATTTTATGCCAGCTCGCGATAATGGTGTGTGTGTGTGTTCCTTAGGTCAGCTTGCCGCTGTCGAAAATCCAATTTGTAAGTGTCACTGACAGTTTCTGGGCATAGAGAATTTTTCGTTTTTATTGGTGATTTCACCAGTGAAGCGGAATCACAGTTGATTTCGGATGCAACAAGTTGGCGTGGGCCAGGATTTGAAATGACTGGAGGTGTCACAGCATGACTTTGGTTATTGTATTTGGGGGGCAGACTACAAGGATGTGTTCATTTGGATGGATAGTGATGGAGATAGGAGCGGGGAAGGTCGAAGAGGCGCCAGTAATTGAAGGCATTTGGGTGGAAAAATCAATCAAAACTGTGTGCTTGACTTTTGAACGGGTTGGGTGGGGTTCTTCTTTGGGGTTAGGGAAATTGCGTTTGATAAGATGATTATTTTTAAAATCTGCCAAGTGGAAGACCAAATAAATATGTACTTTAAAAACAAGTAAGCCATGCTGAATAATTAATATAAATGTGCATGCATTGTGGAATTTTCTCGCGTCATCGCTGATCCCCGAAGCACTTGTTTTTCAATTAAATAATAAATCTCTGCAGGAAGAAGTAATGACTGCAATTAAGGGTAAGCAACTGCAAAATGTCTGGGGAAAATAATTTGCACTTCCGCGACCTGTTCGCACCTCTCAGCCCTCCACGGGCTGTGGCAGGAAGCCATGAGCACCATGAGCACCATGAGCAGTTGGTGGCAGACACGCAGCCAAGTCGGGCCCTTAAAATTTTATATAATTTCGCACATGAAACTTTAATGAACGCTTCTCACTCACTGCACAAAAACACACACACACACGCGCAAATTAATGTGGGGCCAAAAGGATGAATAGTCGGTCAGAGATTGAGTTCGCATAGGATGCCCAGCGGCAGAGTAGAAATATGAAAGCCACTGAGGTAGGAATCTTAATCCTGCACTAATTATGGCTGAAAGTTGAACTTTAGAAATTGCTTATATATTGTAGGTTTTTGCTAATAGGTGGTGTATCTTCTTACGTATTCTTGCTAATTATTAGAATACATATTCGTTGCTTTAAAAACTACTATAGTAGACTGAAACTTCATAACTAGTAGTATAAATGTTTTTAAAATTATTTCTTCTATCTTTCTTATATGTACACACTACATACTATGCTTTTTTAATATATTTTTGGCTCTGCCACTTTGCTTTTAAAATTTTCGGTGTTAAGCACACATATATATAGATTCAGTCACCGAACCCACTGAGCTGCCGCATTGCGATTAAAAAGTGTTTAATATATGGAGTGAACAGGGATCTGGCGGAACCCCCAACTATTGGCAACCAAATGCATTGTGTGCAGTCCTTTTAGGGGAAGTGGTTGGGGCAGGGGAAACCGGAAACATGTGGCAACCAGGTTCTGCTGAAGATGCCAGCAGCAGCAACCAGCTTGGTTGTCAAATCGTGCGCGTAAAAGTTTTAGCCATGAAAACTTTTCAGCTGCTACCTGAAAAGGTATCCTTTTTTTGCAGATTACATGCACGTTTTCCGGCGCGAATACTTACTATTTAGCTTAAGAGTGAATAAATTGGCATGCCACGTAGTAAACTTCATAATCAAAAGGCAAAGATGCATTGGGTTAAGTACCGATTAATAGGTGTAGAAGTGTAGAAGTGCTTCCTCCTAAATAATTAATACGACAATGTTTTCATAGGAAATGATTAATATTAAATACCTCTTAGTTACCAGCTCACCCCTTTTGTATTTGCGTCTAGTATACCCCACATACCCCGCAAAAATGAGTGCGGCAGCAACAAAGTTGTCTGTCATGTGCTGCATGTTGCACACGTGTCAGGCGGCGGCAAGGAGGCCAGGATCGGGAAAAGGAGCTGCATTGTGGGGCTTTTTACGTGACGCTGGCGCAGCGACTTGTCAAAGGCAGTGGTGCCATCAGTTCCGCTGTTCCTGCTCCTGCTTCCACTTCCACTTGCAGCCTCCATCTGCTACACCGTGCTCCTTTCTCCCCGGGGACAAATTGAATTCGTTGGAATTGTTGCAACTCTGTGGCATTCGAAATGCGGACAGCCGGCGGCTGGCAATGCGGCAGTTGGCGATTTGTTTGTGTGTCGTTTTGGTGCAGGCATCGCTTGATTTGCATTTCGTTCCGGACCGCTTTTCCCGCTTTTCCCACTTTCACTCGCCCAGCTCCATCAGCCGTTGAAAATCACGCTAATTGTCGGGGCCCGGCGCACACGGAAAAAAAGTTAAACCAACTGTTTTTTCAAACCAACCGAAAGAATTTATAAATGCAACGGAATCAACTTTCTGCTGTTTTAATTAATGGAACTTTACAAACACAAAGTTTATTAATGCTTAAAAGGATAGTTAAATAATAATACAGACCTAGAAAATTCCATATTTAAAGAGCGATTGCATAGAAAGTGTTGTCCTGCAGTTTTCCCCTTGCTTCCATGCCCCCCTAAACATATTTTCTCCCCGTGTATTTAGGCGCAATGCAGCTTTTCGCGCAAGGGAAGGACAATCTTAGATCGCCGGCTGCTGAAATTTGGATTAATTGAAATGCGAAAAGTCAATGAGGCTTGAATGCAGAAGGAGTGCGACGGCGAGCTTTCGTGTATACCTAATTTGCAATATAGTTTTAGATGGGACACCAAGTTTTAGAGTTGTATCACTTAAAGCGTCGCAGGACTAGCTGCCAAAAAGCAGCCGCAGGATTCTTGCTTTGTGATGCAAATCTGACAACTCTTTGTAAGCGGATCCGCTACCTCACCCCCGCCACTAGAGTCCTGCCAAAGCCGAGGCTCTAGTCCTGTTTGGTGACAAGCCACAAACACAAACAAAAGTCAATGCTCGCAGCTATTAGCAAAACAACAACACGGCCAGAATAAACAGCGCCCCTCCCCCCTTGCGACCCTCTCCCCGGAAGTGCAGCAAGTCCTGCCAAATGAAGGATGAACACAATGACAGTGTCTGCTGGTGTCCGCCAGATGTCCTGCCTCCCACAAACAAAAAACACCTTGCATAATTTATAAGCATTTCCATTTGCTGCAGCAGTGCAGATTAGTAGAGCGGCGGGAAAAGCGGAAAAACTGAGCTGCCTCATGGCCTGCGACATTTGCATTTGCATTTCAACGCAGTTTCAACACGCTCATGAGCAGCAAATGACAAGGCGGCAAAAAAAGCCGAGAGCAACGCAGGGAAAAGGACTTCATTTCCATCTGTCCTGCGGTCGAGCGACTCCTAATGAGCGCCTTTTAAGCTGGACAGTCGTGGTGTTTAGGTCGGCTAATTTAAGGCATTAGGAAAATTAATGCAGTCAACGGTTTCAAGCATTAATACGCCAGTTTATAGATCCACCAGAAGTCAGTTTAGATGGGATAAATAACTTTCTTAACATTTATTTTTGTATTTAGAAGAATAACAACCTGATTGCTCTGCAAAATAAAAATTTCATAAGTACAATGGGCACTGGAAAACGTTGGCCTTCCTTTAGAAAATAGCAAAGAAAGTTCGCAAATAAGCCTGAGCACTCTCAATCTTCCTTAACGACAAACTGAACTTTCTTTTTCCAGGACCCTCGAGATGTCCTGTCCCCATGTGTTACTGTGACCTAGGCAAACATTTCAATTAGTTGAGCTTTGCCAAGGCAACAAATTTTAAATTGTTTTGTCAGTTTCATCCAAACTTGATAAATGCCAAACTGTCGAAAGTGTTTTGCCGTCGCAATCGTCTGACGTTGAAGGCATTTAAAACACGATTTTCACATTTACTTTCCAATTTTGCACTGTTATTGCCTTTTGCTGCTTCTCCACCAGTTGAGTTTGCCCCCCCCAGGCACTTTTCCCCCTTTCACTCACTGCCTTTTCGACCTACTTGTCTGACAATGGCGACATATTGGGGAAAAGTGTCTAGGCAAGCCAAGAATTGAATCACACTCCATGGGGCCACAGATTCGATTAAGTTAAATCGAATTTTTTGGTTTTGGTTTTCCCCGATAACAACATCAACTAAGTCAGTGAGCCACGAAGGCTGCGGGGACCAGCAAAATGGAGGAGTCTGGAATCCTTGCCTGTGGCCAAGTTCCATTCTTATTCCTTGCGAGCATAAACAAGATTTATATCGGCAATAAAATATTTCACGCTCCAGCGAAACGCAACTACGAGCACACACCTTCATAAGTGGGCGTGGCAGTACCTAACGGCCAGCACAGGACTCGCAGGACTCCAAAGTGAGCCTTCATTTTTGAGGAATGTTCTCGGGCATGTGGCTTCATCAAAGAGGTGCAGATAATCTGTCATCACAACACAAAATCCTGTGGCAGACACTTGAAGGGCTGGATAAGCCGAAATAACAGGTAATGGGGTGAAAATAATTGTTAGCGGGAGGTGTGGCTAATTGAAAAAGTAAGGGTATCAAAAGTTTATGGGTAAGGGGAGCCAAACTGGTGACAAACTCACCTCAGCGTACAAAACCAAATCAAATGGGCTGGCTAAAATTAAAAGTACGGGGCACTGTGACGAAACAAATAAATAAATAAAGGCCTATGTTGCTTTGTAATGGAAAAAAGCTCTTTCAAAGGTCCTGGCAATGTTCCAGGACATTGTCTAGCAGTTCCATCAGCCGACGGTCCCAATTGGCGCCTCCTCCTGCGGAGCTCACATGGCTTGTTGGAGCTTTTGTTATTGTTATCAAGCAAATAGGCTGACTTATAGTCCGCCTCCTGTTCCCTTTGTGTCTTGTCGTGTTGTCTTGTCTGTTGTCTGTTGCATGTACAAACAATTTAATGCCCGGGATAACAAGTCTGCCGCACACGAGCGCACTTCGGCACGCAGCAAGTCACACACACACACCACGCAGCACCTGAATGCCAGGAGAAGGGGAAGGGGAAACAGGACTCCGGCGGGCAGGACATGGCTGCGGGCTAACCAACGTGCAACTCGCTCCTTGCGGCTCCGCGTGTGTAAGTCCGCTTTTGCCCTTAAATTTCTAATGGTTTTTTAAGTTGCCATGCACTTGAGACACTCGCAGTAAAACTCTTATGCCAATGAGATATAACATTTTATCTAGGCAATTACATCGAGCTGTGAGTAAGATGCACTCTTAATCAACGGCTTAAAAAAATGCGTTACTTGTTTGGTTGGTTTCCCCCTTAGCTATTTTTTACAGTGTAAATGCCCGGGTGTGGGAGAGCACCTGCAACTTTGGACATTGTGGACACTCCACGTTGTTATCATTAGGACGACGCTTGTTGGCTATTTGCTTGACTTTGCCACCGTGACTGCTACTTTCCTGTTCCGCCTCCGGCTTTCCCGCTTTCCCACTTTCCCGCTTTCCCATTTTCCTGCTCGGGCATTAGTCAGGCATTAAGTTTGTTTTCTCTTTTAATGACTAAACCGAGCAGAACACAACTGACTGAACCACACTGCATCCAGTCTCCGGAGCGGTGCTCCTGGTCAGGACAATTAGTGAATCATTTGTGCCACAGATAACGGGGCTTACCTGATTAGACCCGGTTAATTGCTGACATCACAGCGTGTTTGTGGCCATCGGAAGGTCCGGTGGCTGCATCGCTCTTATCAGACCGGCAATTAATGTGCCGGAATTGCCAAATTGATTGTCAGCCGGCGGCACTTTCTGAAAGTTTTACCCTAATGCCGGTTTGAGTGCTCAGTCATGTGATTTCAAGGCATCAAATTATATGGAGCTAATCGAAGGTACCGCTTATTTGGATAAGTGACAAGCTTACTCAAGGTAATATAAGCATACATCTCTTACATATAATGAGCTAACTAACTACTCTGTATATATTAGTAGTATTTCTAGTTAATGGATTGGTGATAAGGTGCAAGTAACCAGTCGAATAAAAAGAATTAATTAGAATTATAGGAGGCCTTTAAAGCCTATAACTAGGGTATCACAAGTAAGCAACATGCTTTGCATGTGTGGACAGGAAATGGAAATGGGAGTCAGTCCAACTTCCACCGCTCTCAGCATCTCTTAAAAATGAGTTTCCCTCCACTCAAGGCGCATGCTCACCTCAACAAAAAAGTCACAAATCTCTCGGAAGCTGCAAAGGGAAAAGCTTTCACATCCTAGGCAGACCCAACTGAGCTGGGCTAATGCAAACATCTGGGTGCGCCCAGCAAAGGACCTGTGCCAACAGCCAGACTGTTAAACCAAGCCGGCTTTCCAACTATGCGGAGTTATTAAATGCTATGCGAAAAGTTTAATTGAAAACGCCGACGCGTTACCCGCGGGAATCGCTTCAGCAGACTATGGGTTTTTGGGGCAAGGCAGTAAGCTGGCTTTTGGGAGTAAATTGGACGTACTTAAATGGGCGCAATTGAAGGCAATTCAACGATTTTGGACTGCTGTTACATTTGCATAACTGTATTTAACATTCAAATGGTTGCCATCCCTCGGCAGTCGAGCATAAGTGTTTCGTCTTAAATATTTGACCCGACGGCCACAGGCACAACCCTCTAGTAATTGAAAGGGATATAAATATCCCTGACATCTAATTGATAGGAACGCAAACCTTTGCCTTGTGCTCCGTTGCATCTGAAATCCGACGGGTTACAAGCCTTCCGCATGCATTACGCATACGCAGCGTTGGCAAGATGTTAATGCCATTTGCAGATAGACGTGGGATTAACTACCTGTACCTGTGTGTACATGTACCTGTATCCTCCTGCCGCCGCAATCCAAGGCAGTCCGAGGCAGCCAGACCTCTGCCGTTGACAACTTCGGTGACAGTTTGCCTCCCCGGCTTTCCTTGTTGTGGAGCGACTTTTGCTTTTGCCTTTGCTTTTGCTTGCCGTGTTATTCTCTTTCTGCCACTCGAATGCCCCGCGGCATTGCGCACATTTCCATCTTAAGTATTTTTATAGCTAATGGCCCTTTTAGCTTAATATCAACACACAAGTGACACCGCCCCGAGCATTTTCATGCGAACGCGACACACACACACGCGCGGAGCGGAAGGGCCCGGGAATTTTTAAATTTTTATGTGTTTTCATAACGATTTTTATGCCTGTCTCAGGCCGGGCCATTGACTCTTTCCAAAGGGGAACTCCTTCCAAAGGCAGCTCGTTTCCTGTGCCAACGCCACCTGTTATCAATTGATTTTTGTGTGCCTGCCAATTGCCAGAGATGCGTGACGCAAAGGAGAAATGGAAAAACAAAAAATAATTCGGGGAAAACCGAATGGCGAGTGCCTGGTGATACAATTTAAGGGATACGCTCTTCCTGCTATTTCTCCTTTTTTTTTTTTGGGAGGCTAGAGGGACTGCAAACTCAATTTCCCATTGCCCACCTCAAAGTTCAGTGCCAGTGCAAGAACAACAGACCGAACAAGTTGCACAGTTGTTGATTGACATGCCAGTGGTGCCGACTGAGTGCGACTCACAGTCCCACCGCCCCCTGGTGCCACACTGCGTATACATTATCTATGCCCTGGCATGCAGCTCAAAGCGCACAAAGTCCTGGCTCTCTCTCTCTGTGTGTGTGAGCCGAAAATGGTTATTGTTATGTGGAGTCCCACACAGACACACAGGATGTTACCCCAGCTGTTGGCTGGCTGGCTGGTAACTCACTGACAGGAGGGGGGAAACAGGAGATCGGTCCTTTGACACCGAACAAAACGCAGGGCCCTGGATTTGGGTTCGATTCCAAACTGGACAACTTGACCCTTAAGCCAGCCAAATGAGATGGCACATTGCGTCGCCCACCCCGATGACCAATTAGCTTTTAAGTTGAACGTATTTACCAGTCATTACGAAAGTCTATATATATCTATATCAGATAGTAGTGCCCTGCTGCTGTGATATGTAATGCAAAACAAATTGCCCCTAATGCTGGTGCCCTTTTTTCGCATTTTTCCCTTACATTTTCCACAAGAACGATGCAGTTTTTACTGCCAACTATTTTGCATATTTTTACAATTTTCATGCTGATAAAAGTACTTTGGTGGAGCAGTTCGTTCGTTGGCTTTTTTCACCCCGCGCTACTGCGAATTGATTTAATGACTTAAACGGTTTTAGTTTAAATTATTTAATTGTTTCTGTTAAGCTCCGCTCTTTTGCCACGAATGTTGCAGTGGTTGTGGCACTGTTAATTGTTTTAAATTATTTAGCGGTCGGTGGTCTTTTTTCTGCGAGCGAATGGAGCACATGAAGCACTTAACCATTGGAAATTGAAATCGGAAACGCTGGTTGCAGATAAATAAAGCCACGTTGAATGGAAAACTCTTGTTGCTAAAGTAATTAATTAACTAAAAAAGAATTCTATACATCTACAGAAATGTTACTGCATAAATTTGTTGGTCTAAATATTCGCTTAGCTTCATTGCACACTCATAACACATTAACTTCGGTGAACGTCATTCAATTAGGGATGTCTGGGAAAAAACTTCTGATATCTGACATTGTCAAACTGTCAAAGTTCTAATGGGGCGTGTAAAGCTGCGAATGTGTCAGCTTTCAAGTCACGCCCACGAATTGCCACGGATTCCCATGAAATGCCCATGAAATGGCCATATATATTTGCCCATAATTATGGAAGCAGATGCATTAAAGCTGCTTAGTCCGGGTCGTGACCCCACATCCCTGAATATGCTTTAAATTTCATTTTTATTATCATAAATGCTTTTCTGTGTCCCTTTCATGGCTGGGATCTGTGCGGGTAAAGTTATCACAGATGCGCAGCCATTTGCAAAAGAGAGGCAAACTTTCACATATTCAGGGACAGGACAACAAGGCACACGAACACGCAGACGAACACACATATCCTGCGAATGAAATTTGGGTTTTATGGCCTTTTGCTGTTAGCCGCGGCATGTTGCTGCTGTCTGTTTGTGTGTTTGTCTGTTTGCCATCTCTTGTTGGTTAATTTACATTTTCTTGGTAATTAAAATGTGTCTTTACAGCACCAGCACCCAACCCCCGCCAATCGAGCGGAGTTGGGGTGGAAAACTCATTTACATAATTATGTGTGGCAATTTCCAAGATTTTTCTGCCACAACCATTCAAGTTGCCGCAATTATAGCGAGTGCGAGAATAAATTTATTAGTATTGCTCTTTATTCACACATTGTAAATGTTGGTTTTGCTTCTTCTTTTTTTCTCTCCTAATTGCTGGCACACATTTGCATATTATTAAACAATTCAATTTAACAATTAATGCTGCGAGGTCCTTGCTTACCTGATTATATTTCCCTTTTAAAATTAAATTAAAATTTACAATATTTGTAGTAATTCCCATGAAATTATGAACACCTCAAACTCTTTTTTTTTTAAATTTTAAATCCCTATAACTGGTTTCCATGATGTTTAAAATATTTGCTTTATGTTTGGATTGTTTGGCTTTAATTTATGCGATTTTCAGCCAAGTGATTTTCAATAAATTATGCATTGCATATAATTATTATTTATGATTGGTGAAACTGCAATTAATATGATAATAGGCCACATAATTAAGAGCAGTAGTTCGCTGGAAACAAACTAGTTTGGCATTAGTTCTTCCTGTTTTCCCGAGTTCAACGAAGAACACCGCTAATTGGATTTCTGTTCAATAATAATAAATGAAAACTAATTAAATATTAGAGTAATTAAAAAAAAGGTATTTTTATTTGATTTAAAATCAAAAAGTATAATTTTTTTAGCCAAATAGAAAGAATGAATGTAATCATTAGAAAGCCTGGTTGATTTTCCACTCAAAGCGTGTGCGAAGTCAATGGGCAGCAACATAAGTCAACACCAAAGCCGGCAAATAATGAAAAGAAATGGCCGGAGACGACTCCTAACTGGGCCAAGTCCAAAACAAAGGACCACACTCCAACCTACACACTCCAGCCAGGCGGAAGTGAGCTCCTTGTTGCCCCATTCCTGGCAGCCAAGTGGCATTAGAGGCGCTTAGCAGCCACGTTTCGAGTAATCCGCGTGCCAGCCGGGGAGACCGGAATCTATTTGGGAAAACCCAAGGAAACGGAGGAAATTCCCAGCTCTAATTATTGACAGCAACAGAGGGTGGTGATGGCGGAGGGGCCGGAGGGGCGAAGGACCGGACTGCTCAAAGGAACAATTAGGAGAGCTCTGTTAGGACTGTAAAGTTCTGGTCACAGTGAGGCCAACTTTAGAGGACCCACACTTACAAATCCCATTTGATTTCCCCCGTCCAATGGCACTGTGCCTCCTGTTTTTCTTATTGTTCTTCCTCCATCAATACATTGAAAAATGTTGCTAATTAAACGGTTTGAGTTTTCTGCGTTCTTTTTTTCCGTTTGCTTGTAGAATGCCTCAGTTGGGTAATTTTTAATTTGTTGCAAATCATTTTTTATGTAAATGTCCAAATCCTTGAGGATACCAACGAGTCCTTCGAGAGCAATTAGAAATTGTTGGCCTGTCCTTTGCTGTTGGAGCAAAGTTTTGGCATCAAGAAGCAGTCCCAAGGAAAATATTAATGGTGGGCAATAATTTCCAAGTTGAGCCGCTCTTATGAGTTTCATTCGGTTTTAATGATCACATCTCGGGTATAGTAGATACACACAGAATGGAAAACATAAAAATATATCCTTTTAATATGAGAAGTAATAAAGACCTTAAATAAAATATTCGTGTCCACCTAAAAATGTCAAAAGTCAAGGGTTCTGGCTGTTGGGCACATTTAAATTGTTGGTAAATTATAGCTCGAAATTTCATTGGCGAACTTTTAAGCAGAGAACGGAGAGCAGAGAGAATGGGAAACCATCCAAGTATTAGACAGCCAATTAAATGGGAATTGCCTGGGGCAGCAATGAAAAAGTTGCGAAAATGGGGAAATTGTTTAGAGTTAGAGAAACGGAAATCTAATTATGTATGAACAAAGCGGACTCAAATGGACAGCCAATTTGTGCACACATTCTTTTTGCCATATTCAACCTGAAGGAGTCTGCGATATTCAAGCTTCTTTCGCTTGGCTCTTTGTCTTCTTCTCTCCGTCAAGTTAATGCAAAATGAAATATATTTTTATTCTTTTTTACTGAAACCCGGCGCACATCAATCGCCAAGGAGTGGGCAAAAGAGATTGAGCCAGGCACTTCACAGGATAAAATCGAATTGTCGATAAACTAGGGGAGGCCAGATAAATGGTGAGATGGCATAATTTCGCCTCCGAGAAGAACTAATTTCAAATTCAGCACACACCTCAACAAAGATATGTATATCGATGGTATACGGCACTCAGATACCTCTGCTAATCGATTTATCTTCAGTATAACGTGAAATCATTCGCAGTCTTCAGCATTTATGTGGTTCAAAGACAGAAAGCGGTACATACAATTAATTCAATTATGTTTAATGAATTTATGGTATCGAGAAAATTAAATGTGATTTATATAAATTCCCAAAATTAAGCTATATATGTACTTCCTTTGAGATATTTGTTTAATTTTAATTCTTACAAAAAAGAAAGCCGAAAATTGTTGCATCTTTTGACCGAAGCGAGAACAACTCAAGCCCGTATTTAAGCCCGTCCAACAAACAATGGACTTAAAGCAGAGTTTCGGGTATAAGTGGCCATTGAGTTTTGAAATATTTAAAGACCACAAGAGCAGCTTCGAAGTTCCTGGCCAGAGTTTCGGTGTTGAGCCTGCGCTCAGCAACTGCTTATTAAATGTCTCTGGCAGGACCAAAGGACCAGAGTGGGCGGAAAGGTAAACACCTTGGCCACGCCCCGTTTTACGGCCTCTACGTGGGCTGGGCACTGAGCAGGCTTTTATTGGCCGAGTGAGGGTGAGGGGAAGCAGGGGAAGTAGGGGAGACGTAAAAAGGATTCCCTCGGCGAAAGCAGCTTTATAAGAAGTTGATTTTGTCTGCACTTGGCCTTTCTGGAATTTCTATGTATTTGTTTTACAGGCCGAAAAAGAAAGTGAAAGCCGAGTGGGCTGAGCGGGTTGAAAATGGCCGAATGAAACCAATTGAAAATTTATTTGCTTTCATAAATGAAATTGAAAATGATTTTCCCGGACTGAGCTGGGTTCAGTTTTCCGTTTCCGCTCTCGCTGTTTTCACCCATTTGCAGTGCGGGAATCTAATTGGTTGCGAACAGCAACGATATGTGAAATATTTATGGCCCAAGTCCCGGCAGTCGGTTGTGGTTAATGGAAACTGAAGGGGAATGGCAATATCCAGGCCATTCGTATTTTCATTAGCACTTGGCTATTTCCCAATATCACGTGGTATTTGATATGCCCGTATTCCGGTTTTCAGAGCGCACAACGCACTCGTCATAATTGGAATAACTTAAAATGCCAATTGCTTATTTAGTTTCCATACCGTGCTGCAAAATGGGGATTATTTAAATTTATTTATTTATTAAATATATTTGCCAAGCTCCTACGATAAGTCCATGAACACATCTGCGTGTGTCTGCTAACAACTGTTGTCTAATATAATAAGCTGTATATATTTCACTCATTTTCCAGCTCCTTCAGCTTGGCTACGAATTCCTTCCAGCTTTTATCCTCAATCATTTTAGAGAAGCGGTAATGATATTATATAACAATGGAGACACCTGCGAAGTCAGCTTTCTCCGCCAGCCGCATCGATTCTTATCCCATTTCCATTGTAAACTCGCAGGACACTTTTCCTTCCGCTGGCTTTGACTTTAAAAACCGCAGTCGATGTCCTTCGCCCCCGGCCGAGGAGGTCCTTCCTTCAACATCAATTCTCGAAACGAAACATAAAACTTTTTCCTATGAATAAAGAAGAAGTGGAAGTGGTGGGTGGTGGGAGGTGGATGGTGGATGGTGAGTTTTAACCAACAACCGATATCAGTATAATATAACAACATAACTTTCTGAACTTTATGAGCGCCGATTGCTGTTGTCATTTCACTTGGCTGCCGTTAATGTTGCTCCTTGTTGTGGTTGTTGCCGCCTTTCATCCTGCGGCAAAAGTTGAAGAACTTTCGAACGCGGTTGCTGAACAACAAATTTTGTCTTTTGATTTCGCTTGGCAAAACAACTGGCGATGTACCAGCCTCGCAGTTGCTTCCTTACATGCGACAGAACTTGATGCTGATTTGTTGTGGTTGCCCTGTCGCTACTTGTTTGAGTTTGTGGCAGGGGCTTTGCCAATATTTACATCTATATATCGATTTAGAGTGTCAATATCATATCGTATTCCGGGTTCACCCGCATTGCCCCCCACCTGTAATTAATCACATTTGCATGCGGATTGGGTTCTACTCATTATGCACACACAAACGCAGAGACACCCACCACACAGAATGCTGTCACCACATGGAACAATGGTCCTTTTTCATGTGGATTTCACTCTGACAGTTTTGCTGAAATCCGATGCCGCACAGATGCGTTGCGTTGGCGTTGGCGTTTGTGTGTGCTCCATATGGCTCATTGCCTGATTTGATTGATCCAACTGGTGACACCTCTCTGGGGGATTAGCTCGGGGTAAAATCGTGGCAAAAACCGGGGAGGGAAGAGATGCGGTTTTTCGCAGCTGTGGCGCACAATTGTCTAAAATGTCATATATAAATATTTGCTCGGCTCCTGTTTGCATTACGTTTTCGGGTTTCTAATAAACATGGCGCTTGAAAAGCTAGCTGGAAATTGCGACGATAAATCGAGCAGCTGGGGGCGTGTCACGTTTGCTGTATTTGCATTGAGACAACAGGACGAACAGGATACACATGCATTGAGAGTTTATAGATGCTGCTCCTGTTGCTGATGTTTGCACTTTGACCCGAATTGTTTCTGGTCTGCATTAATTACATTGTCAATAGATTTCAATTTCGAGGGGCGTTTATGTGTGTGTCCTGCTTTGTCTACTTAATGAACTGAATGCACTTGGTGGGGGATCTTCCATTTATGGGGGTCTTGAGCTGGATAAGCCTCCTTGTGTTACAATAGGAAAGACAATACATTTTGCGTTTATTTATATTTGTATAATTAATGAGTTCTTTAAATGCACCATTGACCTTTCGCCCAAGCAGTTAATCACAATCACAAAGGACCTTGGTCAGTTGTGCTTAAACACTAATTTTGGGGAAATTCTAAATTTATGAATCCCCACGGATTAACTCTTTCCGTGTTTGGCTTCATCCCTTGGTTAACATAACAAATGAAATTATAAATGTTTTTGCTTGTTTGCAGGCATATAACCTGAAAAAATCGCTCGCTGCCAGCCGTGCGTATACGTAATACCCTCATAAATGCAATCCCGCTGCTCTTGGCGGAAAATAAACATGGCGCGGCGTTCACTCCTGCAAATCCTTCAAAAACCCAACTTAAGCTGGCACACACACACACTTGCACAGACACACATACACTCGTGCACACACACAGACGAGGAAATGGGAGCGCGGGTACAGGACATACATTAACGTATCAATGGCTTATTGGAAGAACATGGAACTCGACTACAAACATCCACATATAAATAACTCCACCCGACATTCCGCCCCCGTTTTATTGGGTCTGAGTACCTGTTCAAATTGAAATTCAATGCCAGCCCATTGGCAGGCTCAACGAATCCCCTCGAACGATAAGCCTGTTGCGATTTAGGGGCAGTCGACCACTGAACTTTATGAACAATAACAAAAAGTACTGAATATGGTGACATATGGTAAAATTAGATCTATTTCATCTGGTAAGCAATTCACCAAGCTCAAAAATATTATATTATTAATGTATATTATGGAAATATTATATTATACTTCCAAGTTGTTACTTTACTTTTGCTTACTTTCAAGTTTATTCCATAGTTTCCATCAGGTACCACAATAAAAAACTGTATGCTAGCGCGTAATAGTTCCTACTACTTTAGCTACTTTCTAATTCGATTATTGTTAATTTCCAGACTAATGGTACAGTTACGGAGAATCAGGCTATATGTGTGGGAATGTTCCATTTGATTTTCTATATTTATTCATTCTTATTGCTTTGGCACTCGTTGATTTCCTTGGTTTCACAACTGCCAACAACCAGAAAATGAGTCTGTGCCTCCAAATTAGTTTTAAACGGTTAAAAAACTACCGCCTCACTTTCTTTTTTGCATAAAATTTAGATTTATCTAAAAATGTTTTCCGCTTATAAAACGGTGATTATTTAATCAAACAGTTTATCTACGCATTACTATACTAAATCATTTTTCTTACACTTATAAAAGGTTGATGGCCCAGCTGATTCTGGATTTGTGAACTTTTTCTTCGGGGGATGTACTAAATCAAAAAATGTATTCGGAAAGGAGTCGGACTGCAAAAGGGAGTGTCTGCCTGAATCGGCGAGTAAATAGAAACATTTGATGCCCTCTGAGGGCGACCGTCAAAATAAAAGTTTCCAGCTGCCGTAAAGTTTCTGCCGTTTTCCGCTGCAGCCGCGAATATGATTTGTCTGCAAAGTTGAAATAGATTTTTCAACAATTTTCGGTAAGCTCGGCGCTATGCAAATGAACTGCCGTCGGCTTCTGATTTATGCTGATGGAAATTGAGTTGCCAAACAAAATATTATTTAGTTTTTTATCCACAGCTGCATCGGCGGCAGTGATAATGTATAGGCTTCAAATATGGCACCCAGAAAATGCATTGTGTACTTTGGGCTCATGGCCCGCACACATGGCGTATGCTTAATCAGCCATCGGGATGAGAGGGCTGTGGCCATCGTGTTGTGTCAACTAGAGCTGCCACGCCCCCGTCCGCCCACCAAATTCAATCAGAATGTGGCTGGTATCCTTCGATACCGTTGTGGCCGGCCCCACTTAATATGCAGGTCCTGACACAAATTAAAACCCGGCAATACACAGCGACTAGTAGCACTGTAGCCGGAAAACTCGGCGTTATTGTGTGTTTGCTCGCTGTCGGTTATTAGATTTTCCGACAACAGGCAAAGTTCACTTGTCGCTGGCATCACATGTTCGCAGTAGCCGTGCCGTCGCCTTGTTTCCTTTTTCCGCTTTCCCACTTTCCCGCTTTCCCGCCTTTTCCCATCCGTTTCCCGTTTTTGACAGCATTGTCTGCGAGTGTGTGTGTGTGCAGGGGAATTAAATTCATTAGCAATTTGCACGCCAGCAAGCGGGTGAAAAGTGCATCCCAACAGATTCAGACGCGTGAACCCATTGACAGAACAGACTGACAATGGCAGCTCCTTCAGTACTTACACTGAGATATATCAGTATGTAATGTAAGAAACCCTTGATTTCCCATGCTTAAACTGTATTTAAACTGCTAAAAAGGTAACATCCAATCTTGGAGGAACCTATCGCTTGAAGCTCAGGCTCTCGGCTGGGGAACAGAAGGCCTTGATGTGATCGCAGTCCCGTCTGCCAAGTGCCATATCCGAGTGATAGTCGATGGGATAGATGATGGGCTGGCGATCAGTACGCCAGGAGGTCGGCATCGAAAGGATCTCGACTTCGGTATCCAACTTGGCGTCGCACCTGCCTGCATATGTGGTGAACCTCTTTGGCTTGTGGACTCGATTATAGGGATCTTTGAAATAGTCCCTGTAGTCCTGGCACTCCAAGTAGAACCTATCCACTCCCCGCACGGCGGAGTAGTCCAACACTTTCAGTCCAGGCTTATCGCAATTGAAGATGGAAAGGCGATGTATCCGGCTACTCTTGGACACATTCCACATGTCCACCTCTGGAATGAGCATCTCTGTACCCAAATGGATGCACTGTTCTTTGAGAAAATAGATATTTTATGAACTAAAGTGTGTTAGGTGTTTATCGAACTAGATTGTGTACTTGAGTGAGTTTTTAAAAGGAAAAATCATAGATCAAGGCTTGCTGGAGAAAAATGAAAGCATGAAACAAAATAGAACATAATAAAATGTTCTCACTGAGCTGCTGTCCTTAGAAAACTCCTAAAGGACAAACAGAACTGCACTAAAGGTAATCTAAGGAAACAATTTGTTTTCTGCTAACCGGATTGACTTTATTACAATAAGGATGAAAAGGGTGAGGAGTGATGTTGAGTGAACACGAGCATGGCAGCAAACTAAACAGAAGGCCATTGATCCATTAACAGGACGCCTTCGTGCCACAGAAACAGAAACTCAATCAATCAGTGCTCGGTAGCCCATACTTTGTTTGTCCACACATGGCAAAGTAGGAAAACTAGGAAATGTAGGAAAAGTACAACCACTGGTAACCAGGGAAATAGTCAATCGGGTCAGGGGAAAACGTCGCCTGCCATCAATTAGCTGGGCTGTGTTGACTCAATTGTCTGCCATAAACAACAGCGGCATAGAAGGCTTGTCTCAATTAATTAATACTCTTATTACGCATACGACTCGTGGTACAGGAATAATAACATGCAATCAATTGTCATTGCTTCACCTTGGAACTGGTGGGCTGATCCGTAAACTAATACATCATAAACAGGTGCTTTCGCATTCGCTTTTAGAGTCGAAGATGTTTTTCGTGCCTGGGCATCCAAAGAAATCTATTTCCACGCATTTTCGGTGAATCTTCTCAAAGGTCCACTTGTCCTCAGGGGGTTTTCGGCAAGCGCCACCATTACTTATGCGATCATCACACTTTGCTATAAATTAACAGAATTTAAGTCATTAACAATTAATTAATCTATTTATTAATTATACCAGGATTGTAGCCAACGACATTTTGCAATTGTAAGGCGCAAAAGATAACAACTGATAATGACAGAAGCTTCATGTTCCTAGTCTGATGGCCTTAGTTCAGATATCCAATGCTTTTAAGAATGCACGCGTTGTTTTTCCGGAAAATTCTAATTTCATGCACTAATGTTATTTTAAATAAAGAGAGCCTTCTACTTGTACAAACGTGGAAAGCTGTAATTATACCCGTTACTCGCAGAGTAAAAGGGTATACTAGATTCGTTGCAAAGTATGTAACAGGCAGAAGGAAGTGCATCTATATAAAGTATATATATGTGGATGTAACAAAATTATGTTATCCCAAAAATAATGTTAATGTTTGCTGAGTAACGGGTCTACTATAGCAATCTTTCTGGTTTTAGTAGTATTTCAAATCAGAATTGTCACAACATCTAATTCTATTAACGTGGATTATTAACCTTCTTAATCAATTTCTGAGTCATTTATTAATCCAATTATCGCGTAGACTGACGCCTGATAGATGGGCCATGGGGAATAGCGAAGGAAATGTGAGAATATATGCACAATAAGCCATTAAGTCATTGATTGATTTAACCCAAGAGCCGCGACAGACACTTTTGGCCAGGCACTTTGGACTTCAAAGGTCCTCCTAATGGGAGAGCTGGTTCTAGATTGCAGCCCCAGCTTGTCTGCCAAACTCATTCCGTAAACTACGTCGATGGCAGCTTTATATGTTCAAACATAAATCATGCATGAATGTGGCAGAAAAGTGATTCAAGTGGACTGGGAGCGTACACAACTTTGTGCAAACTCTGACGAACAACAGGCGGCGGCAAATTGCCCAACAAATCAATCAAATACATCTGACAGATCCTGGAGGAGTCGAGGAAAAGTTCGGATGCGCCACAGGACATGTAAATGAAAGCAGGATGAAAACGAAAGGCTCCGAGCTGCCGGCTGCCATTAAAGTGGCTTGTCGAATGGAGCGAACAACGCCGATGACCGGACATGATGGCCAATGATGCGGTTCGATTATTTAGGCCTTGATCAAAGTTTCAAGTGGCCAAGTTGCAGAGAGGAACGACCCGATTAAATATGCATCCTCAGCCCTGAACCTTCAATTATTCTTTGAACCCTTGACGGGACAAGTTTTGAAGCACACTTAATTATTTCCCCAATTTTGAAGTTGCTCTTAAACATCAAGTGTACGCCATGTGTGCCATAAATTCTAGGTATTTTAATTTCATATTTATTAGCAAACACAATAATGTTCTCGTTAATTGTCTACCTACTTTGCATTCGCCACGGGCGTAAACATTAGCATTGAAGGAAATTATGCCAGCTCAAGTGAACTCAACTTCCAATCGACTTCATAATGCCACCTGCTCCTTCAGACTGGAGGCCCTGGATTCAGCCACCTGCTCATCTGGTTGTGGATCCGCCTCTGCAGTCTCAACTTTAATTGCCAGGACTGCTCCTACACATTTTTCCTGTTTCCATTCCCCCTGTTGTTTACTTTGCCTTACTTTGCCATTTTCCTCCAGCAACTTTTAGCCCGGCCCTCTGCGTCTTGGCGCTTGTTTATTTTTCTGTGAGACTGCGCATATTTTGCCTGCAAATTAATTGTTGACATTTGCATCAAAAAATAAGAAACAGAAACATTTGTTCCTGCGGGCCTGCAGACGGGTTAAGCAATTCATTCAATTCCCTTGATTGTGCAAGGTACTTTGATTTATGGTGATGGTTCACAGAAGTCTCTCTCTAAACACTCTTTGCATCTGCAATTTGAAAATTGGGAATAAAAACAATATTAAATGTTTTACTTACTGTACATATAATCATTTGCTTACCAAGGGTATCACCACAGTCGTTTTCATAGCAGACCTTATTCTTATTAATTGGGAGAAGTCTGTAAGAAATGTTATTTGATTTGTTTTTATCCAGTTGGTTAAGTGAGCATTTGCCCAACTTGATTGGCTGGTGAAAATGGTGCGATACAGAAATAATTGCGCTCAGATTGAGCAACTAATTTAGCTCATTTTGCACAAACTTTTGTACAAACTTTTGTGTTATGAAAAGCTGAATTTAATTGTTAAAGAGAAAGAATGCATATGACTTTTTACCATACTGGCATTACTTTGCTTTGTTCTGATAATTTTTAGAAACTACATTAATATGCTGAACAGCCATGGCCATACTTATGACACTAGTTCGTTGGATTAGTTAGACATTAGATTTTTCATAGTATAATATTCCATAAATCTGAGAAAAGAAAATGTAGAGCAAAAGGAACATGTAAACCAAGTTAGACACATGGCTGTCTGGCGTCATGGGCATGTATAGATATGTAATAGTACCATTTCAAATCACATGTGCTACACGAAATGGCATACCTGCCCTTGAGTGACCAGTAAAATGTCCGCAAATATCGATACGTAAACATTTTATGCGGAAACTTTTTCCGAACTTTCGGAAAACTGTGTGCATAAAAAATGAATCTGCATAGAGCGACGCCCAATCCGGACGTGAACCAAAAAATCTGTCGCCTCTGAGCCAAAATAGCTCCCTGCCCACCTCATTATTCGCCAAATGCATTACACAAATTGTTCGTTTATGGCAGGGCAGAGGCAAAGGCAAAGGCAGAAACTCAAACGAAAACCGCACATAAAAACTATTAGGTCGACCTGCAGGTTTCCGGCGAAGCCAAACCCAAACAGCTTGTCTCCGTAGCCCGTTTCCTGGCCAAAGGTGGAACATCTGTCAGCGGCATTCAGCTCAGACATGTGGGCGACAAACGGACATTTTGGCAACATTCTGTGGCACTCATGCAGGCTGAACATCGAGCAGGACGATGCGTTAATTGCAACTCGCTTAATACCTATTACTTACACTTCATATGTAGCACAAAGGGATACAAATTCCTTTATATGGAAGATCAGGTTTGAAATCAATATTAAAAAGCCTTTGCTTTTGTTCGACAAAATATAAGTTATCTTCAGTACTAACTATTAGTTTTAAGAGCAACTTCAACATTATTTCAAATTATTTCAATACCACTGCCAGTCCAGCACTTTAGAAAGTGATATACCCTCGCTCGCCATGAAACAGTTGGTATTAAAAAATCGCATCGAAAACTAGCTGACAAACATGTTCCACTCATGCGGATAGACAGGAGCAGGAACACGAACGGGGACATGTCCCCATCCCATAAACGGATTGACATTTCAATCTCTGGTGGAAGAGGGTTCCATTGGGTTCCACTGGGCGAGACTTGTGCATTCCCCACCTCCTGAGCATCGCTTTATCGTCTTATTTCGTGCATATTTCACAAATTGCATCCGTTTGTCGCATTTGGCAGCCATATTGCATAGCTAAACAACTTCCGCCCGACTGATTGTGAGTCAATTACAAAATTGCATTTTCCCCCAAGGGGTTACCAAAACACCCAGTCCCTGAACACCACCCCCCTTCCACTCCATACCACTCCACACCACTCCATACCACTCCACACCATCACCATCACCCACATCCATTTCAAATATCCTCCGGCAGTCGCGCTTTTAGTTTTGCTCGCTTGGAGCTTCGTTCATTAGGCCAAAGATGCTGGTAACTTTTTCTGGTTAAGTGGCTTCCAAAATGGCTGCAAATATGTAGCAGCTTGTATTTTTCTCGCCAAAAGTTTGGGTTTGCATATGTACATACACACTTGGCCAGTTCAAAGCAATAATGAAATGCGCTTGGCATATATATTTGGGAATTATCTAAATATGCTTGCTGAAGCTTAGAAACTTAATATACAGTTCATACAAACTTTAAAAGTTAGAAACAACTAAGTTATGTTTGTTAATGAGAACATCACATACATAAGCTCAAGATGAACCATATAGTACCTTGTTTTAGGATGACGTGTTCCTCTGAATGGGGTTGAAATTCAAAGCCGAACTTTGGAAAATGGCTCAGAACTCACCCAACGAACCATGAGTTGAAGGTCCCCCTTTTTCTTATGAACAACCATTAGCAGCTTCCACTGGGAGGGACCCAAACTAGCCCGGTCAAAATCGCTTGACCCTCTGGACACAGCGAAGATTTGCGGCCAAGGCACGTAGGGCGAATAAATTTTGTATGACATCGCCGGGCATTCCGAATCCTCGACTCCTCGTCTCCTCGACTCCTCGGGAGGAGAACTGGCAATGAGGTGGCTGCCATCAAAGTAGCGCAAATTTGTAACGGTAATTTGGCTCGAGCGTCCACCGGATTTCAGTTTTTGGAGCCGGAGCAGGAGGAGGAGCAGGAGGAGGAGCAGAAGTAGGAGGAGGAGCAGGAGCAGGAACTGGAGCTGAAGATGAGACTGCTAAGTAGCCGGGACCATATTTCACGCAATGATTGCACAACAGACATGGCCACGCCCACCCGGTTGGTAAGCACATCCCCCGGGGGGAATCGCCCACAACCGGCCGCCCCATCCATTAGATGGTAAATTGAATTAAATGTAAAAATCTTTTGCACGCAATTGAGAAATGGAAAAGTGCAAAATAAATTTATAGACATAAATATGAAAGGAGCAGCGGAGGAGGAATACTTTTCAGGACTTTTTTACGACTTCCATAGAAATTAAAATGCCATTTAATGCGCGCCAGCATATAAATTAAATGGCCGCATTTCGTTGGCGTTTTTATGTTCATTTCCAGGGGTCCAGGACTAAGACTCGACGCAGCGATTTGCCGGTAAATTGAATTGGCATAAAGACAAACTGGGAGTCCTGCCCAAACCATCTACTGTCTCAGTTTGTGCTCCAGTGTGCTCCAGCCAGGCAATTGAGTCCTTTCTCTCGTTTTACGAGTATAGCTGGAGACTTACACTCGTCGCAAATGTGCAATGCCAGTGGAGTCAAAAAGCGTGCGATCTGTTCTGTAGTTGAGATTGGAGCCCACTTTGTTGCCAATTGTTTATGCCGTTTAAATTTGTTATGCCCATTTTATGTCTCTTTGTGGTTTAATGGCCAAACTTTTATTTATGGCTTTTCCCCGCTTGGGATTTCGGTTACGCCAATTGCATTTGATTAGATTTTGTTTGGTTAGTTGGGTGACCAAAATGGGATTCGCCGTTGGAGGCGGGATACATGAGTAATCCCAAATTGATTAGCTTCTATTAAAGGCATCTTAATTAAAAGAGTGATAAAAAGCTGTTCAAAGTTGATTTTGCTACATGCAATTGTGGCACAGAAATTGGCACCACACTTTAGGTATCTAAAGATTACTATAGTCTTAGAAAATATTTTTAAAACATGTAAATTTATATAGTCTAAGTGCAAATACATAAATATGAAATAAGCAGCAATATAAATCTAGCAAGCATATTCCTCTTTAATAATTTTACCCTTGAAGGGCTTCCTTCTTGGGGTGCCATGAATATAATTACAGTTTCATTTCCGTACAAACTCGAAAGTGAGAATTTGGCCAGCAAACGAGGACTTTTCACAGATGGAAACACGTGCCGCAAAGGGCCACGTTCTCAACGAGTGGCATCTGCTTACAAATTGAAGACAATAAATGTCTTAGTCATTGGCTAAAATAAAAAAAAACAACGAAGTGGAAAGGAAATGCTCAGAATAAAATTAAAATCCTTAAACTTTAAATAAACCTGACTTATACGGATTATTGTACTGTAGTGTATTGAGTATATAGTTCGTATCTCAACATAAGAAAACAAAGGCAGATGATTACGATGAATACAACTTGCATCCTTTTCTCAAATGAGATATGCATAATTTCCAGAATACTGATAGACATACACCTATGAATTTGCCCACATTATGTCAATACCGCAGCATTTTGAAGGCCATGTAGACACTGAAGGCCATGCAGCAGCAGACGAAGCTGCAGCGCAGCTTTTCCGGGTCGAGTTTTCCGTGACGATCGCACCAGAGCCGGTGGAAGATGTGCCGGCAGAAGCCCATCCAGGATCGGGACTCCCGTGCTATTCGAGTGTCTCGCATCACCACCTCCTCCTCGCTGTCGTCGCGCAGCTCCACCCTGCCCATCAGCTCCACCACGCCGTCATCCAGACGCGCAGGTGCCTCGCTCAGGTAGTTGATGGTCTTCAACTCGCGCTCCTGCAGCAGATCCTGTTCGGTGGTCCGCTCCGCCTCCGGAATCCGCTCGTCTCCCGCCGCCGCCCTCCACCGCCACCACCAGCTGAAGCGGGGCTTGGAGTCCACAGATGGTGCTGTCCGTGCCATTGGCACTTGGCAGTCGAACTCGTGATAGACACTCGATAGGCTGATGAAGCTCTTGTAGTCGCGTAGTTCATTTTGGGTTTCTGCATCAACCAGCTGTCTCTGAAGTTCCCGGAAGTTGAAGGGATATGGGTAGGAGTCCTGGGGACTGAGGTCCTTCCGCTCAACTTCCTGGCCTTCATCTTCTGAGGAACCAGACAGCTTATCTCGTTCACGGTCCGAGCTGGAAGGTTTTTCAGCGCTATCTTCATCGGAATCCTCCTGATAATCCTCCTGATAATCCTCCTGATAATCCTCCTGATAATCCTCCTGATAATCCTCCTGATAATCCTCCTGATAATCCTCCTGATATTCATCATAGTTAGATCTATGCGAGTACTTCCTATCGAAATGAACGACCTTCTCTCCTTTTTTCTGCACTGGCTTATTCTGGATTCCCACCGCACCTCCGCCCTGAAAGCGCTTGATAGAGTTGGTAATCCTTGACCTGATTTCCCTGGCAGCGCCCAGTGAAAAGGGCATCTTGAAGCCCCAGAAGTTGTTTTCAGAATCTGCAGTCCTTTGGTTGCTTATCCTGTTCTCCTGCCTCCAAGTCAAGTACTGATCTGGCTCGAGCACCGGATCCGGACGCTCCCGACGATCCCGACGATGTTGGATGTTCCAGCTGGGCGGAGGTGGGCTGCGCAAATTGGTGCCAGGAGTTGGCCAGTATGTTTGGGGTGGCATGGGTTGGTAGGAGTTCTCAGGCAGTACGTCCATGAAACCGTAGTCTGGCTGCGGCGGCGGAACTTGCCGCATGTAGCCGGAGACCCGCATGTTGCACTCCAGGGCAAACTGCTGATGGGCGCGGTACTTGGCCCGCTCCGTGATCATTACTACATGGAGTTCGCGCTCTGCCATGCGTCTATTTTGGAAGTCTATGGGTCCCAGACCAAGTCCGTAGGCCTTGCACAAGCTGGACAGCTCGGCGTCTGTTAGGCTCCGAAGATCCTGGCCGATGGGACGATCCCTGCTGGCGTCATTCAGTAGCATGGCTGCCGATGGTCCTTAGTACTCAGTGCTTAGCTGCTGCTGTAGGGCATAGTTTGGGCAATGCATTCACCAGGAATTTCGGGAGTATCTAACTAAATTCAAATATTTAAGCCGTATTTCTAAAATTTTGGGTTTATCTAATAGTAAAGGCTGTCAAAGGCGTGTCAAGGCGTGCCCGGTCCAACTGGCCTGATGGGTTTCTCTGAGACAATGCCAAAACACAATAGTTCACAATCTTTAACGCTGCGCAAACAAGGCAGCTAGTGAAGCTGAATGAAGCAGAAGTTGAGAAATCATTGAAATATACTTGTGCTTCCTTTGTTCTTTGTTTTATTTTATTATATCTGTTTGTTTTGACAACCTGACTGCATATCCTTGCCCCCACTGGCAAGGATTCCGTCCCCTTTTGATGGCCCCCAATTTTATGTTTGGGGAGCTTTGTTTTCTGTTATGGTCCTTTTATTTTCTTTAGGGGCAGTTACTTTTTGGAAAAGTGGAAAAGGGTTCGGCAGAGAGACAGAAGTACATGCATATGGGACGGGACACTAAATATGTAGATCAAAGGAATGCAAGCTTTAAAGAGAAAACTAAAGTCAACCCAAGTGTTTTTCGATAACTTTAAGTTTTCATCAGCATTGAAACTGAAAAGTGTGTAAAATAGCATGTATGGACAATACGAAGATTATTGCATTTGAAACAGACAAATAAACGAAACTAATATAAATTTATAAATTAAAGGGTAGTATTTTTAAGTGATCGAATAAATTAATTTTTGCTTTTTTTATTAATAATATTCCCTGGCCTTTTTGAAGCATAATTTTTATTATGTTTCGTTGAGTTAACATCTGCGCCATCTGTGCAAAATCCCTTGTAAGCTACAAAAAGCTTTTACCCAAAGGTTTGTAAACTTGCCAAAGCTCTGACTAATTTTTGAACCACCAATACAACATGTTTAAATAATTTAAAACTTCTTTGATAAATAATATAAGCCCTATCGGTTATTATTATCAGCCAGTAAACTTGTATGCCTCAGTATAATGTTGTCTAGAAGATATAAATCCCACTTTTGAAGCCTTATATGCCATATGCCTTAAAAAATTAAATTGCTCGAAAGGTTCGTTTAATATTCATAAAGATTTATTAGTAAACATATATTTAGACTACGCACAACTACAAACATTTTGGTGATTCGTAACCTAAAAAATTCTCCTTTTTGGCTGAAAGCATGGCAAACATTCAAGTATTTCATTTGTTTTGTTTATTGCTTCTGTGTTTACTCATTATTTGGTTGATTTTCGCAAAGATGTGACCTACTACTTTATGTTAGTTTTAATAATATTTTATAAATAATTTGTTACTCGTATAAATTGACTGTATGTGTGATTGCAGCACTCTATTATTGTCATCCAAGAATTCGGTTTCCACGCTTTAAATATATAAATATTTCCATAAAGTTTTATGTATGTATACTTAAGCTATTAAGTATTTACAAAGCTCAACTATGAACACGAACTTGTAACGGCATTTGAAATTCTGGTTTGATTTGAATTGGTTTTGGTTTTGGTTTTCGTTTTGGTTTTCACCTATTTGTGTGTGTTAATGTATCTGTGTTCTATTGTTAAATATTTGTCTTTTTTTAATCGTTTTGTTTCGCTTTGCTATGTCAAAAAGTTATAGAATACGGTTTAACAAATACTAGATACGAATCTCAACAATTTGCGACCTAATCAAATGCAATTGCTTAAAGTTGGGATTGCTTGCTTGGAATTTAACTAATTTTACTCTTCAATTGTAATACTAATCATAGGGAAGAATGTAATGCAAATTTGAACTCAATTTAATATAATTATATTTAAAAATTATGTACACCTTGAAAGTAGCCCTAATTTAGCCGATAAATGTTACTTTGTTTTCATCTTAAATCGTATTGCTGTTCTCGCTGTTCTCGCTTTTCATTTTTTGAAAAAACAAACTATTTAACGAATGTGTCACTTAAATTCGTTGCTGGCTTAGTACTTGTACTCTGGCAGATGGATAGCTATCCTCTGCCGGAGGAGCTGCTTCAAATTGATCAATCTGAAAATTAGATGCGACTTGGTCACCCAAAATAATTCGCAAACAAACGTGATGACTCCCTCCCAGCCCTGATTCGATGCGATCCTGCGACGATCCTTAAAACTCCTCGTCGTCGTCGTCGTAGTCATCGCTATCGCTATCGTTGCTGGGCAGGATGTGGAAACAGGCCCACAGCCGGGACATGTCCACTCATCGCTTGCGATTATAGGCGCCAAGCGAAGACTGCCTTCATTCCTTCATCTCGTGGCCATTGGGGCCCAGCTCGAGGAGCTCATGGGGCTCGGCATTCAGCTGGGGAAGGAAATGAATGAAAGTGTTGAACATTTCAGGAAGACATGCTCCACACTCACCCTATCCACGCTGGCCAGATCGTTCTTCGACAGATGGTTAACCAAAATAGTGCCCAGGGCATCGCACATCACATTGATGGTGGTGCGGAAGCGATCCCTGAAATTACAGTTTCCTATTATAACATCCTTAAAAATCTACGACTTCCGACTTACAGTAGCCAGTCGACGGCGATGATGAGGGACACATCCTTCGGCTCCAAGCCCACTGTGTCCAGCACCATGACCATGGTGACGAGTCCGGCCTGCGGGATTCCAGCAGCTCCAATCGACGCTGCCGTGGCCGTTATACTCACGGCCACAATGGTGCCGAAGGAGTAGCTCATCTCACGGTACTGGGCGATGAACAGAGCAGCCACCGCCTCATAGAGAGCCGTGCCGTCCATGTTGATGGTGGCGCCCACGGGAATGACGAAGCGAGTGACCCGCGGATCGATGCCCATGTTGTCCAGGCACTTGATGGTCAGCGGCATGGTGGCCGAGCTGGAACCCGTTCCGAATGCCGTGGCCAGCACCTGACTGAGCTTGGCTATGTAGCGGTAGGGCAGACGTCGGGTGCCCAGGAAGAAGATCACCGCAATCGTACCTGTAAGAAGAGTGGATCCAAGTGGTTAGTTTATATGCTTATAATCTTATATTGTGAGCCAATTTACAGTGTATATTACTTACCAAAGCCGTGAAGGAATAGACCTATCATGACCGTTATGAAATACCATCCCAATGACTGAATTGTCGCGGCTATCGATTCCATCTCAATGATCTTGGCGGCTATCAGGAAGGCAACGCCCAGCGGGGAAATCCTTATTAAATTAAAATTACGGTTAATTAAGCTCCTTGTGATATGTAAGCAGATCTGAAGTTACCAAATAACCCAGGAGGTGATGGTCATCATTGCCTCACTCAACGTGGTGAAGAAGTCCTGCAGCAGCTGTCCCTTCTCCCGCATTCTGCCGATGGTGGTACCGAGGATTACACTGAACATCACCAGACCCAGGACATTGGAGCCCTCGCGCTGCGCCGACTTGAACTCCCAGTTCTCCATGGGCTCTAGATAGGAAGGAGTATGGGAATGAGTTACACGATGAGTTTACGATGTAAGGGGAAGATGCAAGAACTTACGTGCTGGGCTAATGCTAGTGTTCTCATAGATCTCAGTGCGGTGCTAAAATGGAGCAGGTGTAAATATATTAACATATAATATATAACATATTTATATAATATTTATTTAAATGGATTTTTAGTTTTGAAAAAAAAAGTATATAGGTAATTGCTATTTGGCTGACTTGTTCGTTATCTGTTTTATAAAATGTTAGAATGCGAGCATGCGAAATGGTGGCTTGTCTGTTATTTTCCCTCATTGAGTCAACAATAATCTAATTGGGCGCATGAATATTCATATTCATATTCATTTGGTTGCCTACCTACGCCAACAACCACTCTCTCATATGCACATAATTATGGAGGTACAATGTCCACATATCTGCCGCAGGCCAAGCTAAGTACTTTGATTCAATTTGCGTCTGGGGCCTCCCTCCCAAACCCAAACCCAAACCGAAACCGTGTTGATAGGACCGATTCCCTCTCACTCGCTCCCCATTCGCAGTCGCATATGCGACTCATGCGATAATTGAAATTTAAGCACTGGCACTCACTCACACGGCGAGCACTTGTGTGAAATGCCCCTACTTGGAGCTGGATTGAAAGCTGTAATTGAAATTGTGGTATCCCTATCATGTCAGTTTTGATTATGTGTCGCGCTTTGTTTCAATCAAAATCTCTCTCGCCAAACCGCAAAGAATTGAATAATTGCTACCGCTGCTTGTTGCTTTCGGCGTTCAACAGTGCGTATGAATGATTCGCCTGGGATTGGAGTCTTACCTGGAACATGGTCGACTGGATGATATTGTCCGTGAACATGTTGCTATTGGGTATAAATAAAATGAATCAGAAGGCGGGTTCAATCACCAGGTGATCGACAGATCGACATACCGCACCAGATCCATAAGCGTGTCTGGGGTGAGCACCTTGGATGCCTTATCAATGCTCTCCGTCTGGGTCTCCACGATCTTGGCTCCCTGGCCGGGACGCAGTGTGGTCACCAGACAAATGCCCAGAATCACGGCCGATATGGTGGTCACAAAGTAGTACGTAATGGCTCTGTTGGGATTTATATTCGATTTTATCTGGGCTAAGTCCATACTGATTTCGAATCAACTCACCTGGTAGCAATCTTGCTGGACATGCTCAGATCTAGTCCTCCAATGGCACTGGTGATCGATGAGACCAACAGCGGCACAATCAAACACTTTAGCATTCTAAAAATATTTTTTTTTTATTATAGTGGGTTGGTTATTGATCTATATCAATACTAAAGTATAGTATTGCAAGTGTTAGAGATTAAGTCGTATATGATTTAATAAATGTTTCTAGACTTATTCACTATTAGGATGCATCTTAGGTGAAGTTATTAGATTTCTTCTCACTCACCGCAAGAAAATCTCGCCGGGGAAGGATATGTACATGATCTCTCTCTTCGACCACTCGCCCGTGCTGTTCTTGATGATGAAGCCGACGAGTCCGCCCACGAACACACCGATAACGGTGGCCATGGTGAGGACGTTCTCCTGCATGAAGGCCTTGAACTTGCCGCCATCCTGTTTGGGTCGCGTCATGGTGCCGATCCTTGGATTGGTTCAGGGCCTGGACAACCCTGCGTCCTGCTGGAAGCCCCTTCTAACGCACTTTTGGCAGTCAATGCCAATCTTCTCCCTCAAATATGAAGTGAAACAAAAGGGTGTCCTGTAAATAATAAATGATTATTATATGGAATTAATGGGCATTGTTATATTAGAATCGTTTTAAGAGTAGCTTAGTTACTCCGCGCAGTTTCAAGTTTTCGGTGTAAGAAAACTAGTTCCAGTTGCTTTCTGGGGGTTCAACTGTAGCGCTTCCTCCTCACTGGGCGACCAGCGATCGACGACTGAGCTTTCGCACAAAGCAGATATTTACAACCCCAAAACGAGTCGATTCGGGCAGCTGGGCTTTTGTGATTTGTGCACACAGCTAACCCCCTACCTCTGACCTCCATTCCACGGTATCCGAGGGTATCCGAGGGGTGTTACTTTTGACACGAAGCCGGACGGATGTTGTTCAGCGTTGGATGTGTGGCGGAATATTTCGAGCGGAAAGGGCGGAAGCGAGAGCTTGATGCTGGCAACTCTAACAAATGCAACTAACACAATGCAAAGAGGTTATCGCTGCATATTAGCACTCATTTAGCACTGACACTTTGGCCAATTATTCACAAATGTGCGAAAACAGCAAACAGTTTCACAGAAGAATGCGGCTCAATTAATCGATGCACTGGGAAACGTGTCAAGCTAATAAATTTACATAAACGATCGAATAATGAAAACTAATTTAATGCCTTAACTGGGTGCAAGGGCAACAAGCGAGGCGACGGTGATCAATGATCCAGACAGATCCGATAGAGTGCGATTCCAGCTTTAAAGACTGCACCAAATTGACACCGTTTGCATCATGGCCATCACAATATCCTCTCAATTGGGATACGCCACTGGCAATTTAGGATTAATCACGAAATCTTGGCCATTCGAAATTGCTTAGCCAATTGTGTGGCAATTGACGAGCAGACAGCTACAGATTAAGATGGCAGCCAACACTGTGGAATAGCAAACCCCATTTAGAGAGGTGACTAACGAGTGACTGAGATCTCTTAGTTAAATCTAATGCAATAAAAGTCAACGCTTCCCAGCTGACGGCATAAAAATGTATTCAAATAGCTAATTATATTTATAGTGCTCTTGCAAAATGGTAATGTTTAACAAATTATTCGTAATAAAAGTTTTTAATAAATTTCTACTTGAACGTTTGTTTGGCGTTTGAAAGGGCGTACTACCATTTTTTAATAAACTTATTGCCATTTTTAAAAAAGCTTCCTATGCAAGGAAATATTATTTGAAAATGTTAGTACGTTCCTGGAGTTTCGAGCACACAGACAGCGGGATTTCAAGATCTACCGCTTAGAAGTTAAAAAATACAGGGTACCAACCGAATCGAATGGATTTGGGGTCTCTAAGCAGTGCACCCTCACCAGTGAGAGTACTGATCGCAATTGTCTGGCGGATCCACACCCTTTGTGGGGCAGAGGCGATGATAATGCCATTATGTGTCCGATGTTCTCGGTTCCGTCGGCGTTCGGTGTCTGTGGTTCGCCTAATTGATGTAACTACAGAACAGAACAGTCCAGAAACTGAAACTGAAACCGATTCCGAGTGGATGGATGACTGGCATGTGCCCAGGTCGTAAGTTGGATGCTATCAGGGGGCAGGTGGCGGAGTGGGATGGGCTTTTCACTGATATGGAAACCTTTTGGCGGCCTAAACTGTGTTTAGTGGAGGCAGTGAGCTGTGTCGAAGCATTTTGGAGCGGGGGGGGTTTATCTGAATAGTTTAATTGGCGAATCGTTTGAGTTGGACACTTCGACTGAGAAGTGAAGAGAAGGTGGATGTGCAGATAAGAATTAAATTTAATAAATTTCGCCGAGCTTGAGTGGAATGCACTTGCCATGCAGTTGCACTCGTGCACCACTAATTGTGTTTACTAAGTCACGTTTCAGTTTTATTAAATTGTCATTGTTTACATTAACGCATACAGTATTTATTCATATTTTTCCATTTTGAACTTGACCGTGAATGAGTCTGCCTACATAGGCAGACATTGTGTTCCATGTAAATATGTGTCATTTGCTAAACTTGTGCGACAGTTGCATTGAATTTCAATTGCAGCGGAAGTTCCATTGCTCACTCAAGTTCATTGCCGAAAGAGTGGGTTTCACACTAAACGGAAGTTAGACCGTCGATGGCAAAGTCATCAAAATTAATGGAAATTTAAAACCCAATTTAACATTTACCGCAATGTGTTAATTGGTGAACTTGAACTTGAAATGATATAACACCCAGCTCCAGTTGACCTATCAATGATCGTTGGCCTGAGATATTCTTCATATAGATTCAAATAAATCACTTTGTTTTTCCGTTTCAGAAATATTTTGTCTGGCATATGAGGGAATCATTTCTTTGCCATATTTGATTGGCAGCCAGTTTACATGATCACAAATGCCGTACAAGTTTATTATTGTTGCTAGTCAAACACAAATGTGTACCCAGAGATGCATATTAATTAACGCGCTATACATCGACTTATATAACATGGAGGTACCTTTACTACTCTGCTAATTAATGCAATGCAAACTGAATTCAGAGCCCATGTGCGCGGGGCAGCAAATTCATTGTCAATGCAAATTGATTTGCATTTCGCGGGGGTTCAATTAGACAAAAGGGGGGCGCTTATGAGGGGCAGAAGCTTGACCCACCCACTTGTCTTTGATGTGAGGAAATTTTCTAATAAAGTGCATGAGGAAAACCAGTTGAAACTGATCTGAGTCCAACTAAAATTCAGTAGTATGCTTGTGCTATAAAATCAATTATCACTATTTATTGGATATATATAAGTTAGACAACGTTATGATTTCATTTGCTGTTTCGTGGAAAAGTGTAATCACCAAATTTTACCACTAGAAACCTCTGAATGCAGAAAATTTAAGTTAATAAATATGACGGAAAGTTTTGATATACTACGAATTTTTAAATACACCAGACCTTGAAGACTTTTTTATACAGAAGCACAAAGTTTATAGGAAAATACCTTCAGTTCGTTTCATATGATTAGAAATTGATCAACTACATATAATAAATGCTTTTTACATACATATATTCATATGTATGAAACATTGGATGACGCTATAGTCTCGCGGCATCCGACCGTTCTTGTCGGTATAATCTATAGACTGTATGTCTGACTATCTCACAGATTTAGCTTATCAAGATCACTTTGGTTCCGCAGAACGAAGAATAAAAAGCGCAAAAAGCACGCGGGTAAAATTCCAGATATTCATTAATCGTAAATTGGAGTTTTGGCATATTCACGGTTTCTTTAAATATTTTTCCACGCGTCCGATTTATGAGCGTATTTTATTAAGGTGAGAAAATTTCTGCAAATGCGCGAGGGAAGATTTAGGAATTTGCCAAAAGTTAAACGTATAATAATCAAATTGCATCTTAAGACTATATATTTTCCCTCATTTTCTCATTATTATGGCGCGAGAGCAGATAAACTATTTTGGTGCATCGCACTTTGTGGGCTAAAAATAAAAAGAATTAAAACCAAAGCGAAACATTTGCACATAAACCGCGGTAAGCGTTTGACACGCCTCTGTCTATGCAAAAGTGGGTGGGCGTTCCACCAAGGTTATTCGGGAGGTTGTTCAGCGTCTTATCAGCTTCGGAAATCGGGAATTATTCACGCTTCTCCCAAGAAGCGTAAATCGATTAGATGACAAGCAAATAAATACTGCGTCTCATCCTTGTGCAAGTTCTGAAAGCCTATTCGCTTTACTATTTGGAAAACAATTTCTTATAATTTTCGCACAGTTATATTTTACTATATACGGAAAATTGTATTACGATTTCAGTTGTGCCATCTAACAATAAATAAATATGTGTACTAAGACATCAATCAAATAAAACAAGTAAATCAAATTTAAATAATATATGTCAAGTTTTGGCACACATTTAGTTATTTGCTTAAAGGGTAGCAAATCGGCGACTAAATAGTATGTACTACCCGGCAACAGAATTCGTTTCCTCTCGCCAGAGACACTCACTTGGAAACAAATGTAAAGATTCAAAACACTAACGTAAATTCTCTCGAGTTCTTTAAAGGATTTCACAGTACAATATTCAAGGCACAGGATTCTTTTTGTCAAGCTTACAGATGAGATGTCTTTAAATAGCAGATATAGTTGTATAGCTTTTATCTGCCAGCAATCACCGTGGAACTTACAAGCAAAACTATTCACATGTGCCGCTGGCCGCAGGCTGGAAAGAACTCCCGACGTATTCAAGAACCCTTCAGGCACGACCCCTAATCGAAGCGGGGGAGGATCGGGATCGGAGGAGCGCGTGGTCCCGAGCACGCGGCTAGATGGCAACTGACTTCTGATCAGTGGCAGTGAGTCCACACACCGATTGCGATTTCGATCTCGATTGCGATGTGGTCTGGTCTGGCTCTGCTAGCAGCGGCAGTAGAACCTGACTCGTCGGTTTGTAAAACAGTACTAGAAACTAAATCGAAATCAAATTCGAAATATACCAAGCTACCGCGCAAATTGCACGCCGGCAGCGACGTCGACGTCGGCGTCGGCATCCGAGTTGCGGGTGTGTGTGCTGCTGCCACTGCGGCTGCTGCTGCCCGAGGGTTGACTTTCATTCATCAAAAGCCGCTGCTGCTGCCTCTGCTGGCTGCGCTGCGCTGCCTTTGGCTCATCGCATTTCACGTAACGCATACGCAGCGTTGGCCGCGTAATTTGTCGCGCCTTGTTTCGCTCTCCCTTGCGCCCTTGCAGCGAGGAGTGCAATGAAAGGAGCTCATTATGGTTGTTCTAGGCAGCTAGGCATCAACTTTCGATTATTTCCTTTCCATTAGTAGCTGCATTGTGCCGACACTGCATCACTGATCATCCTCGCATTGTGGGCAATGTGGCAATCAGGGAACTTTTCCGGCCGCTTCAAGGTCTGCCTCCTCTGCCCTAGATGAAAGAAAGTGAGAATCTTTTCAGATCTGGTTTATAATTATGTCACAACTCCGCTTGCGCTGCAAGTGGGTCAAGTTTATGCATTACCCAATCCAGCAATGATTACACCTCATAATCTGAAAAGATCGCGGCAAACAACCCCCCAAAAAAAAGAGCGAACAATGCCCATGGCCATGGACTACTTAAACCTGATTGTGCATACCGCGGGAATACAATGGCCAGAATCTAAGGGAAGCCGCAAGAAAGTGGCACCGAATCCTAGGCTGACCCAAAGAATGTTAGTCGAGCGTTTCCGGTTTCATATTCGTATTCGTACCACAATAAATACAAGTAGCAGAAATAAAGCAATAAAAATCAGCAGCAGCAGCAGCAGCAGCAGTAGCATCATCATCACAGCTGCAGCTGCCTTTGATCTGCTTCAATTCGATTTGCCTTGGGGGCCGGGGCCAGTTCCAGTTCCATGCTGGTGGGAAATGAGTGTGGTATGCTCAAGCTGCGGAAGAGCAGGCCGGAGGATGGGATGCTGCTAAGTGGCGGGCCACAGTTGACAGCGATTGCCGTAGTCCCTAAACGTAAGCAGCCGGGGATTTGGACTCCCCAGCCCACTGGATCCACTGGCTCTGCCCCTGGTTCATGGATGGGTTACCGCTGGTTCGTGTGGAGAGGTGAGGTGTCGCCATGGGCACCGTCAGTACACACATTCGGACCGGAACTGTCGATCTTCATTTTTGACACTGGAAAGATGGTTGAGGTTGGAAATTGCACGCCAATCGGGTTGCTATGTTGTGGTATATAAATAACTGAATAATTAGATTCTGGTCGTTGCTGATGGTACCAAGTTAATTCAGAAAATGCCTCGTAATGAGGATGAGCCGTTGGTAGGGGGCCTAAGAAGCGATCGAGTTAGAACTAGCTGAAGCCAATCTGAATTGGAAAATGTGTATCTTAATGGTTTGGGAAGCAGTAATTGTATTATATTGCGATTGTGTATACATTTCACTTACCTACACGATTTATAAAACCAAGCTGGCGATCGAAGTACTAAAGCATAAAACTTCTCACTCACATAAAATCAAATGATATGCTGGCTTAAAGTCTCAACAAAACTTTCTGTGCGTTTCTCTCTACACATTCGGAACCCAAAACTTGATAATAAAAACGCAGATTTAATCGATTAGGGAAAACTTCAAGCAATCAACGCTTCAAGCTTCTCCATACATTAAACATATTTATTTTAAGTTTATTATATTATGTGTAAACATATGTATTATTGATTAAGAATTTCAAGATCACAAATCAGATTTCATTTAAGCTTATAAAAAGTGAGCAAAATTCTTCGTTTCGCTTCCGTTTCGAAATGGCAACATAAAGTATGGTAAAATTCGTGGGAGCTTAAGAAATGATTCGGCAGCGATGCCTCAAAAATATCTCCCAGCACTAAGGGGTACGATAATGGCAAACTTATCAGTAGCTTTAGGTGCTATATTTGTAGAAGGGGGGAGAATGACATTCGTGTGCGGGGCAAACATGGTAAAATAGAGTATTACGAAGCAAAAACAGCACAATGAGCAGTTTCTAGGCGATTCCTGAGTACCCATGATGGTGATGATGATGATGATGATGACGATGATGATGATGTGGTTGATGTTTGTGCAACAGTTGGTTGTTTGGCAGCAACCACCACCACCGCCAATACAGAATATCGGCAGCAGCTGCCGGATATATAGGTATGTGCTACAGGCTACAGGCTATATGGTATAGAAGTGTGTGTATCTGATGCAGTTGTTGTTGCTGCTGCGGCTGCTACTGCTGCTCCTACTGCCGCCGGTACTGGCTAATCCGTTTTGGGTCGCCGAAACAGGAGGATGTGGGGCTCCGGCTTGTGGATCATGTAGTGGATCCAGCCGCGCGACTGCTGCACGCCAATGGACCGCCACTCGGCCTCCGTCATCAGATGGGTCTTGGGCACCATTTTGACCAGCTCCTTTGGCAAAACCACATGTCTGCGGAACGAGGGGAGTTTACAGTTGCTTCTCCGCACCCAACTGGGCGCTGGTTTTGGGGCAGCACTCACCTGTACTCGAACTGCTCGTCGTAGTACTTGTCGGAGTAGTAAATGTCCTTGCTCATCGTGTGTGCGCCCCTCGAATTCCAGGAATCTCAATGCAATGCGAATTGCAAATTGCGATGTGCGAAGTGCGCGCTGCGGAATTTGGCGTCTCTTTTTTGGACCGGCAGAGGCGGCTTCAGCGGATTCGATGTCGCAACTGGCCCGGGACGCTATATCAATTGGCAGACGCTGCAAGTGCTATTTGGCCACAGTTTCTCGGTTTTTATCACAATTCGGTTTGGTTTTTGTGCTGAAATTTACGTTTGATTTGCAATTTTTTTAAATCAAGTGACGCGCTAGTTACAAGTGTGGCCGTGGTGACAGCATTGAAAAATACCATTTGCACCGGAAAATACCATTTCAGTGCTCACGCTATGTTCGGGTTGTGCTCTCGCTAAGTTCGGGTTGTGCAACCGCTGGGACTGGTGTGTGTCCAGGATAGAGAGTGACCGTACGACGCTCATCGAAATAATACCGTAGGCGGGAAATTCAAATGTAATAATAAACATAAATAAAAAACTCCGCTTTGTTAAATTTACAAAAAAAGACACTTAAAATTGATAATTTGGGGTACAAGCTTTTCGTAAAATATTTCGACATTTAATAAGCAATTTAAATCGAACAAATCTAATATATAACTATATATATATAATATATATAATTTTATATAAACCTGAAATTACCTTACCTAGTAGTTCCAGCTACACATGTGAATATTTTAAGACATTAAATGGGCAAGCATTCGACCACTTGAAAGCCTTTCGCACAAACGAAAAAGCAAGCATCGAATATAAATACTCGCGTAAAATTGTCTGACCATTGCTATTAAACGCCCCACACGGCCACGCCCCCTGTCTGCGCGGAAAGCCCTAAAAGGCTGCATGCAGACACATAAATTCGGCCGAATTTTCGGCATGGGCTTTCAACTCGTGCGAAATCTTACATAAATTATCCGGCGCGGACAACCCAAAAAAAACGGAGTGCAACGCATCGCCCGCCAGGAAAACCAAGGACACGGATTGCGGATTGCAGGTGGAATGCATTTAGTTAACGGAGGGAACACCTAATAGTTGCGTTCGTAGTACTGCGCCGGAATGAAGACCCAGTTCTTGGCCAAGTCGTTGATGGCCTCCTGCATCAGCCGCGCCAGCAGATCCATGATGTGACTGGAAGTAGAGTTCTTACTTCAATAAATAATATTTATAATATATATATTGAATTAAACAAGTTGATAGTTTGTTAGTGATTATAGTAACACCCTAAGTGACTAACCCCTTCCCTGGGAAACTTACTTTCGATCGATTTCCGAGGCTGCCTCCAGAGGAGTCGTCTTGTCCGGGGACACCACCTGCTCGTAGGTCTTGACCACCTTCTGCCGCTTGCGGTCGCTGTTGATGCGCATGAACTTGGACTTGCTGAGGTACTTCCAGAAAAGCTTCTCGAAAATGGTGATTCGCTGGTCGATGGCCATGCTGAGCTCGATGACCTCGTTGGGATTGAGCTTGTTCTTCGCCACCAGTCGGGTGATCAGCTCCTTGCGCTCGGCCTCCTTCCGCTGCTCCTCGGTGGTCGGTGCACGGGTCGTTGGACCGTCTCCCGAACCGATGTCCCTGGTGCCTTCCCCAGGACCAAATTGGCTACAGGGCTCGGGACCAGCCGTGGGGTCGATCCTGTCGCCCGGTTCAAGCTCCTCGGAATCCAAGGCGGGCTTAATGGTGGATCGGATGTTCAGGTGGAGATACACATGCTCCACGTAGCTGTCCTCCTTCCACTTGGGGTCGTCTATGGACTCCACCTCCTCGAGCTCCTGCTTGGCTATGATGGTGGCGCGATCGAGGATGCGGTGCACCTCCATCACGATGGGAATGCGGCGGAAGTGCACCAGTCGGTCGAACACCGTCACCCGGATCTCGCACAGCTTCGAGTGGTGGCCCTTGAGGCGGAAGATGGGCGGGTTGAACACAACCGAGAAGAAATCGTTGATTATGTAGCTGCAACGGGTAAGTTATTTAAATGTATGGAGCCACGTCCTTATTTATCTTACCTCTGCCATCGAAACTCCATGCATTGCTGTCCATAGTTATGGACATTGACGAGCTGCGTCCGATCTTCACGCAGGCAGACTTCGAAGTTTAATCTATTGGGATAGATGACGTGCAGGAAGTCGGCGCATTCCCGCTCCTGCAAAGGCATGTCCGTCTGCTCCTTCTCGTCCGTGAGCACGCCTCGGGCTTTAATTTTGTAGCGGGCCTTGGTATTTTCATAAGATAAGACAATTTCCGCCTGAGTTATATTAAATAAATTATAAATAGATTACAGGGTTATCGCTGGTAACATATAAAGAAGGATTACTTCATTTTCGTAGTCCAGGGGTCGATAGTCCACCAGCAGGGGCCACACACTCTGTCGCGGCACGGTGAGATTCATATTGAGCAGCTTCAGGCCACGATCCCTCGAAGCAAAGGAGAATGCCAAGTGGGACATGGTGATATTTTGGACCCACAGCGGCTGCGTGATATGGTAATAGTTTTTAATGTTTACCGGCAGCAACTCCTTTGTGAGCAGACACTTTTCGGGGTCGAAGGACGAGATCTCCAGATGGAAGTGCCATAGAAACTTGCGATTGTCCTCGGTGCTGAAAATTTTAGATATTTCTATATCTTGTTAGAATCAAGAAAGAAATGCACTGCACTTACTGCACTTCGTAGGTGAGCAGGTGTTCGCCGTACAAGAAGAAGTAGGCCATTACGGTGAGGGCCACCACCTCGTCCGGTTTGATGGACAGGATCTCCTGGCTGATGTGAACCAGTCTGCGGTGCGGACAGTGGAAGAGCTGGCGGAACTGGTTGAATCCCACTTGGGTCTGCAGCGGCTGGCACTGGCAGTTCTGAATTCGCTTTAGAGTCAATTTGGCGTTCGTGGCCGATAGATTTCGAAGCCAGAAGACCATTTTCAGTGGATGACTGTGGATCTGGCGTATAGGGATCTTGAACGTATGCTCATGCCCTACGCTGTTCGAACGCAGCTTCCGATTCAGGCTGGGCATAGGTTAATGGTTATAGCCTGAACGCAACTTAGTATCCTTCTCACCCCGTTATGTCGAAGCTCTCCCAGTAGAAGATCTTCAGGATGGGCGGTCGGATGACGGTCAGATTGTCGACCATCAGCTTCTGGTAGATGGACGGCGGCTTGAACACACCACATGGCTTCCGATCTGGAACCGCAGGAGGAACTACAGCTTTTTCCATCTTCGACTACGAAATATATGATATTGCAGACCGATAGTTTAATATTTAAAAGTATACTGTTCTCTAAATGAGCTTTGATTTGACATTAAAATCTCAACAGATAGTCTCCTTTCCTTTAAATTCAAGAAGTCTATCGACTATTTATCAATACCAGTGCTACAACTTTCGTTCCTGAAAGATTGCTATTTAGGTATTATATATAAATCATTACTCAATGGTGTTTTTCCATCTTTATTTATCTGTACTCCAAGTTGGGAATCCCCTTTTTTGGCCAAAAAGCAAAAACCATAGCCATGAAATGCAGAGCATGAAGGTGAGTGGGCGTCCGTGCACAATGTACACCTGTGTGTGTGTTCCTCGATAATCCTGCGTGCAATTCCTTTTTGTTTGTGAATTGACAAAGTGCCAAAGGCCAAGTGGGCGGTCGGCAGAAAAAGAGCAAGAAAAAGACATTAGTGCCACAGTGAAAAACAAACCTCCTGCCGAGAGCCGAGTTCCAGCACACACGCACACCACTACTTGCCTCGCTACGAGTGTGTGTGGGTGTGTCTGAGTGTGTGTTCAGGTGAGTGTCCTTGCACGTGTGTGCGACTGCAGTTGAGCTTCATCGAGAAAACATCGTTTACAGTAAGTGCGCTGACAGTGGCAAAGGTGAAAGACCAACAGCAATTACTGTACAGTGGAGCCTCCTAGAATGAGTCGTAAAGAGGCTCGAAGCTATTTAACAGGATCTACTTTAAAATTCAATTTGTTTAATACCATCTTATCAACACATAAACAAATAATAAAAGTTGTTTATGCAAATAATAATCATCATATTATTTGGATTTGTCGATTGATTTTTGCATAAATGGACAGTGTATATGTGATATAGATTATTTCGATATAAATAGTGAAAGGAAATGCATTTTAATTTCCCCACAAACCGCATGCATATTTAAATGAGATAAGCAGAATATTGTTAGCAGTTTTTTTCGCTTGTCCATTTTTTGACCTGCCAGTTGGTATTTGCATATTTTAAAAACACTTTTGATTTGCACTATTAACTGGTTTGCCTTTATTTTTTTTGTCCTTCTGGACGCATCTCAATTGCGGTTCATCGTGATTCGCACTTAATGTCCACTGTCCTGACAGCAGCTACAACCTGTGTGCATCAATCACAACCTTTGACAGCGTCGCTGCCACGCTTATCAGTCATGTCCTTGTCCTTCCCCCCTCCCCGTCGCCATCATCAGCAATCTGGCGTAACAATAGTGGAAAATGGTCTATGACTAGAATACAGAACTGCAGAAATCCAAGAATGAAAGGCAGCTGCAATTGTCGGCGCCTTTCCATCTTGTTGCTCATTGCCGAGTCCTTTTTGGCCGAGAGACATTGTCCTGCGAGTGTTCCACTCGGTTGCCAGCGTTGCATTTCGCTCAAACCGTTCCAACGCCAAACGTTTCAGCTCAATTCCGCTGCGAGGACCAACTTTATGTTTTAAGCAAATATTTTGAATCCTTTTTTGTGTTGATGTTGTATGAACTGTTGACCAGCGACAACTTGTTGGCCAATTGTTGCGGTTAGACTTTGCGATGCCTGTGGTTTTGCAGGCTGTTCTGTTGACGGGTCGCAGCAGTTTGTGCTGAGGTCCTTGATGGCTCAGTCAACTCCTTGAAAGTGTCGCTGGCTGCGCATAATTATGGCTTAATTTGCAGCTTCATGGAGGCCCAACTAATTACTACAGCAAACTTCCCTTGCCTCCTCGCACTTTTTTCGGCCAAGAGCACATGGCAATTAAAAACTTTTTATGCAACACATTTTTTTACATTTCCCCAGGTAAAACTTTATACGCTGTTCCAGAAATTTCCGCAGCTATTGTAGTTCCCAATCCCGCCCATCTCCGCCTTCGCCTGTCGCCCTTCTTAATTGAAAATCACTTAGAGCGTGAAACGTGGAAAAACATTTTCCCAGTTGGGGGTAGGAAAATGACTGGGGACAGGGGATCTCTTCCAGAATAAGCAGTGATAAACTACTTAAGCCCGATTAAGTGACTTTTGAAGGAACTTCACAATTTACCTAAAGACGCTAAATTATTGCGCTTAGAGTGTTGATAAAAGTAAGTGTTAGGTGTTTCGTTATTAACTGCTATTCTAATTCCTTTATTTACCTTTATATTTAAATATGTCCCTTTATTATATTTAACAACGATTCCATGTTGTAAGGTGGTCACAAATTTCGGGCAAATGAATTTGGTGTAAAAGCTGTTATAATAATATTATTTTAATGAGCTTACATCAACTTTGCAGAATTTAAATATGAATTGAAATATATTTTCCATACTGCCACTAAAGTGCATTTGTTTCTACATTTAATTGTGCATGTGGTTTCGAATGTGTTGGACTGCATTCAAGGGGTTTTCCCAACAACAAAAGGTTAGATAGCCGCTTTGGGGAGATTCCATTTAAAGGGGGCGTGGCAGTCACTGACACTCAACATCCGCTCCTGCCATTCTCATGCAAAAGTGGGCGGCTGAAAGTGGGTGGGCGAGTGGGAAAGCGTCAGAAGAGCAAGAATTGCCAAGCCACAAAACAAAGCAATACAATGTGGATGGGGAATTTTTGGGGCTGGGGGAGGTGGCGGCGCTTCTGTTGCTGTGGCTGCTGCAAACAATTATTGTTATTCCAATTGAAATGCAGCGTTCACCGAGCGCCCCAACCTTCCTTCTCCAATCTCTGGGCCACCGTTTTCCCCTCTGCAACAACCGTCCTGTGGCCTTTGTAGAATTGCTATCAAAATTATACACCTTGCAGCAATGAACGACAAGCGATGGCAAGGGGGGGCGCACAGGGGTGTGTTGGGTTCATTGTAATGCAAATTACGTATACGCCATGGTGCAACTGCAAACTGGACGGAGCCCCAGGCATGCCCCGTTCTCCTCCTCCATGTGTGCGTGCATATTTTGTTGACTTTTTTGTTCATTGTCAGCGCTGGAAAAATAATAATAATAGAAATATGGGTTTCCTTTGAGCTGGCCAGGTGCAGATGCCGATTCAAGGAGACTTAGGAACAGGCACGGAGCAATAAAGGCATTAACCAGTGTGGAAGATAATCGCATTTGTATGTGCATGTGCGCATTTTCGCCCTTTTCGGGGCCTTAAACCTATATACTAAACCTGTTTGCATCAAAGGCGATGCAGCTCAACGTCCGAAATTGGCCCACTTAATCATCCAAATAAGTTTAGCCCGAAAACTTTGCCCAGTGTCCAGAGAAGCAGAGGAAATGCAACATTTAGCAGCAGGAAATGCAGCCGAGTAACTTTTCCCAGAGAGCCAAGTGGGCGGTGCGGAACGGGTGGGCCAGTGTCAATTCAAGGGCCAGGAAGTTGTCGCATTTAAATGGGAAAACTTCAACACACAAAATGGATACACAAATACCAGAAATGTTCCCGAATGGCCAGCACAACCGAATTGCAAATGCTAACGACTGATAAGAGCAAATGGACACAGCTTAGTGGGTTCTGGAGTGGACCGCTTTTTCAGCCTTGGACCGCAAACCGGAAACGGAAACCGCATCCGCCACGCCATCGCTGTCATCATCACCACCATCATTGTCGTCATCGACATGGGAGAGCCTTTTCCTCTGACAGCGACTCGTAGCCTCTTTCCCATATGCAGATCCCGGACACACACACGGGAATAACCGTACCTTTGACAGCTGGGCCTGCCTGCTTTTCCGCTTTTCCAACTCTTTTCACATTCACCGCAAGGCGCTTTGTCGTTCGCCCCTCTCGTTTTTACCCAGTCAATTGTCTGTGAAAGCCGCGAAGGGGATATGCACTTCAAGTCGGCACTTATTGTGTGCGGCAGGAGTTTCATGATTAGAGAACTGCATTTGAAAAACAAATTGAATCAGTGAAGCTGTAGGCAAACAAAGTATCTTCTATACTTTCAAATATACCTGCTACTTTATAGATACTATAGATTAGCACTTCACAACTGGAGTTCAAGCATAACAACATTTATTTATACATGAATTAAAAATGAACCACGTTCTGCCTACTAAGTACAGCACATCTCTCCTTCACTTATCCAAAATGTGTGTGCAACTAATACATTACGTATGGTAAGAGCATATCTTTCCCGACGTTACGTGTTTAAAAAACATTTCCAGAAGTAACTTTTTACTTTCGGCACTTTACAACGCAGGACTGGGCAAATACGAATTCAGTATACCCCTCAATTAGTAAGAAAGTAAGATAGACAGAACTATACTATTAGCTAGATTGTATTGCAAACATAAATATACAAATAAAATGGCTTTAAAGAGATGAGAATGTACTTAAAGCTCCCGTTTGTACTTGAATTTACTTTTGGTTAGTTGGCTGCGTAGCTGGCACTCAACTGCAATGGCAACTGGCGAGGACCGACAAAAATATTCGCTCTGAATATTTAATTGTGCGCGTTCCATGCATTTATCTCGCTTGCCGCACACACACACACTCGCAGTTGTGCACGCACACAGCAGCAAGTGGAAGTGCATGTATGTTTTGGGCGGGGGGGCGTGGCTTTTGAGTTGGTTTGTTGCGGTTGCATATTTGTGGCTCTTTGGGGTCTTTTCGATTTTCGAAATGCGCTTTTAGTTTGCAGTTTGTTGTTTGCATTTCTTTGGGCTCCTGGAGCTTGTTGTCTGTTGTCCTTTTTTCTGTGCCGCATCCTGCTGTTGTTTGTCTCTCTACGCCAAAAAACCTGGCAACTGTATAAATACAAATTTCTCAGTTATATTCCCTTTTTCTGGTCTGTCCTTTTTTTTGTTGTTTTTTTGTCTGCATGAGTTTGTGGGCTTGTGGCATACTTTTTGGCTCTTTTTAGCTTAACTTATGTATATTGGGTATGCTTCGGCTTAGCATATTGACATGCAAATTCTGTGGTTTCAGACGTTGTCATTGTAGTTTTTGCATTCAGCGTTGATTTCGCCAATGCTCCATGAAGATAAATACGATTTTCCGATTTGCTTTTCATATACATTTTAGTTGCAATAAAACGGTTCAACTAAAGACTATTCCAGGTTCATTTCATTGAAGGTAGGGAATAGCATATTACTAAAGTTGCCCTTCAAATACTAATATTTACTTTGCGGAGATCAAAGTTATCGCATCTTTATTATATTCAACTACAATTTAAGTTGTTCGCCCTTTTATCCTCAATCTCTATTTACTTCAACTAACTCATTTTCCTTTACAATTTCAACATGTTAATGAGTAATAGCAATAATGTAATCAGAACACAACATGCCGCAACCAACATAAATCCAGCCAAGTCGCCCAGCACCCACAAAAACCGATGGCATATTTGAAATATTTCGCAAAATGGGAAACAAATCAACATAATTCGGTTAGTTTCCCGTGGTCAGGAGCTAATTTGTTTCCTTGTTACGCCAGTAACTCTCACACAACGTCATTTTGCATATTCGAAATGGTTGCGTGTAAGGGGAAATATTAATTAAAATTATATCGAAATTTCCGAAATTTCCATGTATAATTGTCGGACATTAAATTGCAGCCGTGCATTTCCCTCAACGGCAAGGTGAGAATTTTGCTCTAGGCAATCATTTCGTTATTAATTAAGCGAAACTAATGCATTTTACACGGCTTGGGGTGGAGGGACGTGACTAGACTGCTTTCCTGTACTGCAGCTTCATTAAAACGTATATAAATCAATTAAATGGATTAGAAGCTTAACTTTTATGTGCAATACCATAGCCATTGCCTTCTGTTTTGTTTTTTTCTCATTTTTTGTCGCATTCCTGCCATAACCTGGCTGATGATTTTTATGGCCCAACAGCCAGTACATGGCTGTAGATTAAGGTTTACCTCAACCACGTATATGGGTGTGAGCATCAGAGCCAAGGGCTTTCCTGGCCCCTAAAATGATTAATTACGACCATTTGAACCTTTGGCCCTTGCCTTGCCAAACAATAATGCAATTTTCCCTGCCAGCAACGTCATTATCGTCTTCCTAAAAATTTCCATTCGGTTGACTTGTGCAGCTTTGAGATAAGCCTTAAATTTGATTCTCAAAATGCAAATTCTGATTTAATGCCTGGAAGTGCAGCAGACTTGAGCGAATCAATTTTGTTGCAGAATGTTGGCGAAGACAAGCATTTATATACATTGTTAGTATACCAAAATAAGAGCTTAAGAAAGTGCCTTTAAGTCACATGAGCTATGTTCAAGAAACTATACAATTCAACCTTATACAAATCTTTAATGTTTAATTATCATAAATGTTGCATTAAGTATGTATGGTAAAAGTTAAAATTTCAGAAATGTGTTACTTCATTAAATTTCCTGAAATTTTATATCTTTCTTTTCTAGACGTTAATTAGAGTTGACGAGTATTTCCGTTTGGCTGCCTCCAACATATTTCAAAACAATTTACGTGTCTATTCAAAAAAAAAAAAATGGTACTAATGAGCAAACTCTCAACGCCTTGCGCAACTCAATTCACAGTCGTTGTCATGCATACGAAAAACATTATTAGGAGTGGCCCACTGAACCACTGAACCACTGAGCCACAGCACCACTCAACCACAAGTGTCCCATCAGCTAGTCATGGGCGCTGGAAGAAGGAAACCAAACAATTTATCTCCAAGTAAATTTGGCGCAACACAACTGTCGAGCCAAGCAAACTGCCTCGAAGTTTCGTAATTGGGGCGGGAGCAAGGTGCCGCCGACCAGGACATTGTTGTCGCCGTTGTAACCAAATGTCAACAGGCATTAAATTAAAATACCGTAAAAATATAAACCAGAAGATGGCGCAATCAGTCACCCGAATGACTCCACAGATTTGGTGGTCGGGTGCCAGCAACAGCTGTCTGCTGATGGGCGGATGGGTTCAACTCCGCCCACATGCGAATTCATATCGCTCATACGCCCCGTGCACCGCCCCTGCTCCACACGCATTAGCCATTTTCCATTCCTTGGCCTTGGCTGCGTGAGTTGGTGTCTCGTTTATGCTCGTTAGACATGCGAGATGAGTGGATAACTTTTCCTCGAGAGCCGCTCGACGAACGTGGCGGAACGGGGGCTTGAGAAATTGGAATAATATTTATAATTATTATGTAGGAGGAAATTACATTTTGGGGCCGACGTTTTGAATATTTTTCCCCTTGATGATGGCTCCAAATTGAAACTGCCTTGAGCCAAGAGAAAAATGAGGTTAATAATATGATATTATTTACAAGTGCCGGCTTAAAAAAAACGTTATGACCCAATACAAATTCAAAATTGGTGGATTTTTTATAGCTTTCCTTCTGAAAACAGTAATGATAGGGAATTTGTCAGCACATTAATTTTTAATGCAAAATCCATTTTCCTTTTTTAAAATTTTAAAAATGGTAATGTGCTGGAATTTATTTTTCTCGCATGGGAGTTCGCAACATTTTATGGTAATTGTCTCCGCTAATGTTAAATAACAGAATACGTTACGCTCTGTTACAGCGCTCAAAAAAGAGGCTTTCTATTGAAATGCCAATATCACACAATCAAATGCATAGCCTTTTTTTAAATAAAATGGAAGCGGATTATATTGAAAACATATAATAATTTATAAATTTTAGTATCAAAACAAACATAGCATTATAAATTACCGGGTAACAGCGGAATCTTAAAATAAGAGAGAGCGCCTTCTAAAAGTGGGTGGAAAATATTCCACAACAGAATGCTCTCTGCTATAAAAATGTTAGTTCCAGGACACGTTTTTCCTTTGCTTTTCGGTCCGACTTTGCGGCGACTTTAAATGATCTCTGTTTTCCGCTCCCCGCCTTTTTGGCTTTCCCTTTGCAGCCTCTTTGTTGTCTAGTTTTTCATGCGCTCGTTTTTGTTGGCTTAGAAGCTACTTAAAGTAATAAGCGAGTTCGTCCCCCCTATTTTAGAGACCGCCGTAAAGCGGGAAATTACAAATAAGGCAGTAAGACAAATGCAGCAAGGGTGGAGTAAATAAAAACTCGGAATTACAGACATAAAAGAACCAACTCCGTATGAAAAGAAACCGAAAATAATCGCCACTCGAAAGCAAAGGCTTTCACCCCCGTAGGCATCTAACAAACTGTCAAATCTGTTTAGGAAGGAAGCTTCGACTTTCAATTCGACCCAATCAAAATGCAAACCGCTTGAGAGCATCAGTAGGTGTTTCATGCCCCGAATCGCCCTGTGATTCTCAGTCAATTTGCGAATTACGGCATTACCTGCCCGAAGGCAACTGTTGACCACCTCCATCGGGCTTCTGTCCATTTTCTGCCTACCTATTTTTTTCGTTTCCCCCTAACCGAGTAAGAAGAGCTTTCTTCCGTTTGCGAAAAGGTCAATGAGCCTGGAAGGAGAATAAGGACCCTTGGGGCAGGCTTAAGGCTCAGTCTAAAAATACACTAATGGAAGTGTCTTACCTATGTTTGACTTTTTACAATACAGACAAAGAATGGGGATGAAGGCCATTGTTCAATTAAATTAATGGCCATTCACAAGCAAATTTACTTTGTTTGTTGGCTTTAAAATATTTATAATATATATTACTCCTGAGTTCAAAGGTACACATTTTAGGTATATGTAGACTTAAAATAATCCACAGATGGATTACTGTCGTTAGGTTTTAAAGCATTCGAACATTTTAATAATAACTATTCTCGGAGGGAATGGATTTGTCCTTGTGCTGCAGTATTTAAGAAAACTCTCTTTTTTCTGCACATTTAAATATTGCAAACCTTGTATTTTTTCGGAGAACCAACTGCCACATCCATTTGCTAATTACATTTTGGCTTCGGCATGGCTGCCGCAGCGCGCAGAGAAAGTGCAACAGATATGCAAAATAGCTTTAATGCTGCGATGTTCAGCGTGACTGGCCACGCCCCCCGCCCAAGCCGGACAAACATTTGAGGCGCCAAAAAGTATGCAACACTACAGAAGCCCCATGCCCCATGCCCCATGCCCCCTGCCCTATGCCCTATGTTGACTGCCGTGGGCTGGCTGAGTTGACACACTTCTAGGACACTATCCGCACCCAGCCACCCCCCACCGCCCGCTCCACTCCACGCTGAATTGTGGGGCATGTGAAGTACTTGAAAGTATCTGGCTCCTTGGGCAAACATTTTGCACTACACTGCCAGGGGAGCGTTGGGTAGTGTTAATCTGGGGGCGTTCCCATAGATGTCTACCCCGAAAGAGATACAACTTTTCAGTTTGTTGACAGGAAACACGGCAACTTTGGCTAACTTTATATGTCAACAAATTGATTAGGTAACCTTTAAATGTGAGGTTTATAAAATTTTTCAAATATAAATATTATTAGTTGTTAAATAACTTTCAAGCCAATACATTTTACTATTGTTCCGGTACGATTTCTAAAAGTAAGTATTATACAACAAAGCCAAATTGATTTAATTACAATTTCTTTTGTTTTCGTCATGTATTTCTCATATTGAATCCATACATGGTTTATAATGGAAAAAATCTGTAATTTTGTGGTGAAAACTACTAGAAATGGCTTTTGGGACCATCTCCTCCGAGCCCGCAAGGCTTGAATTCCCCTAATGGCCACTTGGAGACCCCAGATAGGAAAAAAAACGAAATAGCACTAATGCCATCCACACACACACACTGCACGTTGCTGTTGAGACAATCGGGCAACAAGCGGCAAACTGGCAGCTCTCGAGCTCGTTTTTTATGGGCACTTAATTGGCGCCGACGAGACCATGGCCCACCCACTGGCTCGAATCAATGGCTATTGATTGATACCCGTTCCGCATTTCCTCCCAATCCGCATATCCCACGGCTCCGCCCCGTTGATCGAAGTGAGATTTGTCGTCAGCAAGGTCAGCCCTAGCCGCTGACTTGGCCCATACGCTGCGGGTCAGGGCCTCCACTGGTGGCCAAGTTAATAAATATAAATGCGCCGGCAGCCGCCATTAGGTGCAGCCCTTTCGCCGGGATTTTTCCGTCGACTTCATAGACAGTGCATCACTGTCAGCGCCAGCTGCTCGTGGCGTAGTGCGGCCAAAAACATTATATAAACCACTTTGCTGAATTTACGGAATTTCGGGGTTCACATTTTCAGACGGATTTTTCCAGCGGAAGGACAAGAAGGTAAATTTGACGTGCGCTGATTGCCTGACAAATTGTTCTGCCCCGTTCTGATTGATGGAAGGATACGCTGGACTCGGCTCAGTAATGGACATTCCATGGTCGGCCTATTAATAAGGATAAAAAAAAAATAAAAATACAGTTTATTCTGCAAATAGATAGATTAATATATCAGTACAAAAAGCAAAAAAAATAAAAGCAGAATAGTTTAGTAACTACATTCCAACATATTTAATATTTAATTATGCATAATACATGAGCCATTGAATGGAGGTGGATATATAATTAACGCGTTTATTATAGGCCAGAGAATGGGTTTGTTTTATTCATTGACTTTCCTTTAACCTAGTAGCATGTACATTATAATTTATAATTCCCTGTGTACTCCGGCATTTATTGAGCGGACTCTGTGACAATACGGCGATCCAGTGGCTCCTGGTTCATCCATTTTGCCGCTGGCTTTGGGTCGCGTAATCGGCAGTTTGCTTGTATTGTGTTTAAGTAGCGATTTAGTGGCTGCTATTGAACGAACGGACTTTGCTCAATCATCAAGCTGTGTGCCAAAGGATTCGAGCGGTAAACTTTCCAGCGGATGATGGGGATAACATGGTCCGCGTGACACTGATCACTAAAATAATGAATTATTAATGCAGGAAATGTGGGGCAGAACCAGCCCAGATTGCATAACATCCCCTCTCCGAAGAAAAAAGGCATAGTTCTCAGTATACAGACTCCATTATTCGCTCCAGTAATCAGCAGAAGACTGGGCTTGTTTGCATATATAATTTGTGAGGCCAAAAAGTATAATCCGTCTGCTGAACACTTGCCTGCCATTAAGCGCAGTCGACGTCGGGAAAACTATGCGGGGAAAAATTAAATTGTTACCACGAACGGAAGGAAGGAGCCAAGAAGAGCAACTGGGACAGCAGTGGCGGCATTTTGGAATTTCCTTGCTGACTTTTCCATTCAGAGGACCGGCAGAATGGAAGAAACCAAATAGAAACGGAAAGAAAGCCTTGGCAAGGCCGGGCCTCCAGCTGTCCCTTTCTGACGCCGCATCCCTCTCGCTCCCACTCGCTCATTGTAGTCGCAAGGCGCCAAAGCAAGATAAATGGCGCAGAAGTAAACACATTTGGTGTGAAGAGTTGCGGAAAGCGGGGCAATGTGGAAATGGGGAAATGGGCAAGGAGGAGTCGCCTCGGAAGACCAAGAAAAATCACGAGAAGCGGCGAAACAGGCTAAACAATGGTTGCATTGACACTGAAGGCAAATCCCCTTGAAAATGAAAACCGCCAAGAGGACATCTGGTATGTTAAATACCCTTACTTTATTTGGAAATTGTTAACCAATGAAAAATGCCATTTCTTCTGATTTAAATTATAATTATTATAAGCTGCAGGATCCCCGAACACAAAAACTCAAAGTACCCAACTTTCTATGTTATGTTTTGATACACAACAAGCAAAAGTTTATTTTTAATTTAACTTCTAGAAAGTTATTATAAATATATTTAATATTGATATTGATACCAGGAAAGTAAAAGTTCGGCGAGCTCGGACGAAAAAGCGGGCAAGGTTTTCTCTGCAAGGAGCACAGATGTTCCAGATGATGATGATGATGCCGCTGCAAATGAGCTAGACTATACAAAAGGGCCAAATAGGGGAGGGGGCGTGCCACGCCCATTTGACAAGTGTTGTGCGGCAGATTAATTTATTTTATAGCAAGTTTGTGCCATTTTTTGTGCCCCAGCACCGCTCGACGCCCGCAACTCGCATCTTGCAGCGCCCCAAAAATTGTTCGCATCATAAATAACGCACACTGAGCGCATAAATTGTCAGTTCAGGCCGGTTTTTGGTGCGACAGGTCCTGAATGTCCTGGTGCGGAGCCTCCTTTGCGAGCTGGGCCTCTTTAGCGTCCTGGATAGAATTTGAATGGCGTGTGCAAAACATTAAATATGTGGAATGCTCTTTGAATTTCAATTCACATTTCGCTTCTGCTCTTGCTCCTTCTCTGATTTTGTGGGACAGGAGTTCCAATGTGCGTTTCAATGATTTATGTCTGGCATTTCAACGGAAATGCTGTTCCAGATTAGGCTAGCTGACCCCGATTCCTTTTCAAGAGCTCCCCTCGGATCGCTGAGCTATTTGGCCAAGTGAAAGTACTAGTGAGTCAGTCGAAAGTGAAAGTAAAACGAGGGCTAAACAGAAGATCTTGCCATGCAAAGATTCTGGATATATGCTTCAATATTTTTAAAAATGAAATGAGTTGACGCAGCGATTTAAGAAAAAAACGGGTTTTATTCGCACTTTTCAATCAACGATTTCATTAAATTAATTAAGTCAGAGAAGATGACTCCCGAAGGGGTTAAACTTTGTGTACATTTTTGTTGACGACAGCGCTTTAAACTAGTTTGCAGAGCTGGAGTTAATAATTTCACTCTGAAGCGACTTCAGTTTTTTCAGTTTTTTTTAGCCTTTTATCCATCCAATTCCCTTTTGGTCTTAACCAGCTCTTTTTGCTGGGAACGGGTCGCAACTTTTTATGCGAACCGAACTGCTCGTGCTGAACTGTTTCAACTGCTGCCACTTTATTGCTGCGGAAGCCATTCAGGGCAGATTTGAGTCACAGAGACCCACGCACATAAGATGCTTATCCTTGGCTCTATCGCACACACACACACACACACACCCATGCAAACACACATGGCAGGAGTGGAAACTTCCACCTACATTTTCGGTTCCGCTTGCCTCGCCTCTTGGCAATCAGCTTTTACCCCTTTCGAGGAGGAGACCGGCAAGAAAATCCAAAATGAAATCCCGCTTTTAATTATATTTATACCCAAGTGGCCAATGCCAAGTAAACAAACACACACGCATACGACCGGCATACAAACACAATCCGGCAGGCACACACACATACACTCACCCGGAATTAAAATCACAACCGGACGACTCACATACAGGAACTTTGGTATTCTTCCGCCGCACCTCAACCCCTTCTCCTTCCAACCGAGTTAAAAGACAAACACAATAGCAAAACAACAAGAAAGAACCTGCAGTCGAGTGTCGCGACTATTGGATACCAATTACTCAGATGGTTAATTGTATTATTTGAGATATAAAAGCAGTAAATCAACGTTCTGAAATACACTTGCACAGGATGAGCGTTACTAGTACCTCCATCCTTAATACATTTGTTGTAATTCCCAAGATCACAGCGTTTATACGGACAGCCAAACGGACAGGCGGACATGGCTAATGATCCAGACCGAGATATATAAATATTTATAGGTCTAAAATGCTTCCTTCTACCTGTTACATACTTTTCAACGAATCTAGTATACCCCTTTACTTTCCGAGCAACGGGTGTAATAACGAACATTTTTAGAATCACAAACTTTCCATTGTGCGTGATGGGAATCTGTGAGAAAATTTAAAATTGTTTAGGCAGTATGTAAATGTTGTTTCTATATATTTACTGCTCGACCTTAAAAAACCATTTTAAAAATTATTTGCAAAAATGCAGGTTGCTGGTATTGCTCTGATAAGCTTAATACTAATATTGGATCGATTTATGATATATGCGACCTCCACCGAGATCGATTTGGTTTTCCGTGAGCATCATTTCCCATGCTCGGCCAGTTTCGTAACCCATTTTAATCCAATTTCAGTACGGACAAACCTTTTCGGGGCTCCTGGACCCGACCCATTGTCAAAAGTTAATCAAATCAATGTTTGCCGCCCTGCCAGCCAGGCGCTTAGCTTAGTTACGTGTCTATTTGTTATTTGTCAATCACTAAGCTACTTCATGTGTGTCAATATGGGAGGTTGGGACTTGGTTGGGACTTGGGCCTTGGGCGTTGGGACTGGGCGGGATGCTGACTGATGGCCCTCGAATTTCGAGCCCTACCCGTGAGCACTAGACCAGGTGCCAGAATCATTATGGCCCCCTGTAAGCTCGGCCTGGGATATGCCCTCGAGTACTTTGTTCTTACACTTGACTGACTGCCATGTCCTTCTCCGTTGTTCTTTGTATGCGTCTCTGTGTGTGTGTGTGTGCTCTTGCGCCTACGGCGGCTTTCTGTCTCACTTGGCCATGTGTCTGACCCTCCTGCCCCCGCTTTTGGCCAATACCTATGCTCCATCTAGTTCGCATAACACCATTTCCAATTTGAGCACCAAATCAAACTGGGACACAGAGCCAGGAAACAAAATCGAGAGCAAGGGCTGCGACTGTGGCAACATTGGCGAGCAACTCTGTGATGCTTTTGTTTCGAATTTAACAATCTATTGGCATGAGGACAGCTTTGGGAAAAAATTGGAGAAAATGTAAAAAAAAAGTTTGGAGAAAGTAAAAGGATTCAATGAGACTACAAGTTCTTTGAAATCTTATAAATTTATTACAATCCAATGATATCTATCATGTTTATCAATCATTTTAAGTATTATTTGAAAAAATTTTTATTATGTTAGATTAGGTAACTTTCGCGTTTTCGCATTTCGTTCCCAAACAAACAACGTTGATGTCCAAAATTTCGTTTCTGTACAACTTAATTGAATTTGCCCAAGGGCACACTTTCTCTTTCTCCCTTTTGAACTTTCTACCAAAATCTCTCTCCTGTGGTTATCCCCTGGCTCACCTGTCTTAGCCACCCAAAAAACTCCAACAAACGTCTTCAACACCCACACACACACCCACACACATCCACACACTGATGGCACACTGATGCACTTTGTTTGCCGTTTTCCATCGCACGTGGCTTACAATAAATTTTCAGTTACAATTTCCTACTTTTGTAACTGCTCCGTTTGTCTGTGTGCGATATTTTTCCTGGCAGAGATACTCACAAGAATTGTCTCATGACAGATATATGAAATGATATAAGGAATAGCAGCTTGCTCATCGATTTCAAAAATATTAAAGTAATGATTAGTATGTTGCTAGCTTTTTTCTCAGTGCAACTACACTGTTGCGGGGCAGAGTTCATCCAAATTGGCTGCTTCGTAAGCAGTAAAACCGTTTTCGATGACAAATGCAAAAACAGCATACACTCACTCACACACACACACACACACGTCCGGGAAATGCACACACTCAGACGGATAACAGATTTTACGGAAAAATTCTTAAAATTCTCAAGAGATGGAACCAAGAGTTTCGTGCAAAATCTTCCTTCTCTGCAGGGGGATTCTTCAAACGAGTTGGATTCTGTGTATGCCTTCTGTTCGTTTGCTTGTGCGGGATTTAGGAAATCTAGCAAAAGTTGCTCGTTGATTTTAAATTGCATAGCTATATAAAAAGTTTTTAAATATTTATCTACCAGGGGTGCAATAAATATTTCCAAATCAACGGAAAAACGATTGCTCCACGAAAAATTCTAGATAAACTTTATATCTTTTTGACCACAACAACACATGTTGTTTCATCAAAAAGAGGCAGGTGATAGACTTTGTAATTGATAAGTTAGTAAATAGTTAGTTAGTAATGGATTAAACACTATTGATAAAATGAGGCACAGACCGTATGATTAGAGTCTTTGTGCCGACAAAAACGTTTTCAGTTCCGTAAAAAGTGAGAATGAAATGGCAGCCTTCATCAGAGTACGGAAAAAACTTGGAAAACAGCACGCACTCGCAATTTGGGGCATTTTATTAGCCACTCAGCCGTTTGGAGGCAGCACATTGTGGTGCAATGCCAAAGCCACAAAATGTGGGGCAACTAGCAGCCTTTGCCAGCGCTTTCCCTGCCTTCCCTGCTTTTCCAGCTGCTGCGAGCAGTCATGACAAAAGTGCAGCCAAAAAAATACGAGGAATTGAAAGCAAAAAAAAAGTGGTGAAGGAAAAGTGAGAAACTTTCGGGACACGAGCAAAGTGGGCGGCTACAGCCTGCCACATCCACAGCTACAATCACAAACACACGCACACTTGCTGCACAACTGGCAATGAAGCTAATTTTTCACGCAGTTTTGAGTACACATGCCACAAAAGATGCCTTCAAGCGCAGCTCCTGCTCCTCCGCCCCCACATCCTCCTCCTCCGTCGCCTTCTTGGCTCCACCACCAAAAAAAAAACAAGAGAATACAAAGGGGGCTCGACTCACAGGGCAGCACCTAGCAGCATCTAGAGTCGCGTCGAGGTCAAGCGAATGCAATTTGCCAGGCGGCACTCCCCCAAAAACCTCGCCGCCTGGCCACACTGCTTTGTTTCAAGCGCACTTTTGCCGGGACTGTACTTTGCTCCCATTGTAGTTTTCCCGTTTGCACAGCCTGCTGGGGAGTAGATTCACTAACCCAGCTCACTTACGCAACTTTAACAAGTATTTGCATATGCATAAAGTAAATTGACCTGGAAAGGAACTTGCTAATTTGGAAATTTATTCCATTTACTTAGTTACTAAGCTGTAACATTGTTACTAACATGTAAGTACTATAACATTCTAATACTAACTCAAGTGCTTGTGATTTACTTTAAGAATATCTATTGGCGTTTTTAAGGAGTAATACCCTGCCTTCTTCCGAAGAGTGAAAAGCACTTTGGCGTGACTTTCGCTGGCCAACCGCCGTGCACTTTGACCCCAGGCCGTAGTATCGCATATTTTTCGACGTGTTCAGCGGCCCAAATTGAATCGCTGCCACACGGAGTGGCATGAGCCACCATTTGGGGCCCATAGCTCGACACCTGGACCTGGCTAATTAAGTGAGGCGACGCAAACGGCGGCGACAGCGGTGTCGATGGCTAGTTCATTGGACTGAGCTGAGTTGGCTAATTAAAAGGCGGTCGCGTCTACGTGGATGCAATGCCAAAAACGTAACCGCAAACAGAAATTAGAAGCTTGGCCCCCCAATCCCTTTGGCATGCAAAACACGTGCGTCCTGCAAAACAATTAAATGGAACGCCAAGGCCCCGCACATCCGGCTCCTTGATGTTGATGTAGTACCGGTTGCACCCCCCTGATGTTGTTCGTGTCCTGGTCAATCCTCAATGTCGTCCCCAATTGGCAGTTTGATGGCGACAAAGGGGTTTGGCAGGGGGCGGAGCCAGTCAATGCGTAACCTTGATTGCCGGAGGTTGGGGATTTGGCATGGGTGGTGGTACAATTAATGTCGTTACCTTCCCTTCGCAATGGACAACAGTTTGCCAGCCAAAGTGGCCCATGAAATTTTAAACTTTAACTCAATTTCGCTTCCCTTTGGGCAAACTGCGTACGGAAAACTGGTCATAAAATGATGACTATCACCTTTTTGCTCGCTAGCTGTAGATTTCAACACATTTTATTCGTTAATTGAACCCAATTAATAATAGTGCACACGTTGCAAAGGAATGTAAACGTTTATCCTTTTAGTTATGAATGACGGCTCTTTGGCCAAACTGACGCCAGTAACTTTCAGTCATCTCAACGCATTTAAGCCAGATTTAAATTTAATGATGCCCTGGAAGGATTTGTGCATTCAACTGTAAAATGAGATGCATGCCACTTGCCATAGTAGTGGAGACACATTAAAGCTGCCAATAAAGTGTCAGCACGGGATCGAAATACACCGTTCCACCGGCTTTATTAGACATCCGGCTTTAGCTGGAATTTCACCGTGTAAGATACATTGATGCCCCCCATTCCACTTTCATAACCTTCCATTTCACTTAGCATAACACCCACGTGAAATGCATCTGCGATATGGATAGGTTCTTCGTTCGCATCGGCTGCTTCACAGGGCTTTGTCATCGTCGTCATCATGAGAGCTGCATTTCCATAGAAGGTATCTAGGGGTATTATAAGCTATGACGAAGACTTAATAAAAGTTCATGTCCTTTTTAAAGGGTTCTTTAATCATTACATTCTAAATTCACTATGAAGGATTCTCTCTTACTGCTTTCATTGGCTTTAAAGTGAAATTTGGTAATAGTTAGGACTTTAGGTATTTCGCTGTTCGTCGACTGCTTTTGCTAGTCAGTCCATTACTCCCCGCTCTTAATGTCAGCTCTCGCACCTGGCACCTGTGGCTCAGTGCGAGCCCCGTAAGGTATGCGGCGTTTTTTAAGTGTCCTCGCCACATTTGAATATGCCAAAAGCAGCTGCAAGGCGTCAAACTGACGAGCAGGTGGTGGCTGCAGGATGTGGCAGGATTGCGAGAGGAGGAAACAACCATAACCTGGGCGTGGCACCCCGGCCAGCGGTTGGAATCCGAATCCGGATTCCCACGGCTCCAGCTGCGAATGCTCCGAATCGTTTTGCGTTCGAAGCTCGTTCTCCCAGAGCTGACACAGATTTCAGGGCGATTTATGCTCCCTTTCGGTTTCGCATCCTTTGGCTGCTGCTTCTTCGTCGCATCCTGATTTTGGCATATGTGCTCAATGGGTCTGTGTGTGTGGCGAGTGTGTGTGTGTGTGGATTTGTTTGCCGAGGAAGCGCCGGATTGCCAGCTTTCTTTTGTGTCCTTCGATAAGCAATTGGTTGATGGGCGGCGCTTTAAAGTTAATGCCAAGGTGAGAGCATATTCAGAATAAAGCGAATGTATTTTGCATCGATGGAGATTACGCAAGGGTTAGGGGCAGGCTAAGCTTGAGGTATTTCGGTATTGTCTTCTGGCTTGAGAGTGATTGAAAAACTCAATAAATCCGCAGAGGCTATCCCTTTACACTTGCAAAATATATATAATAAATATATTTCCAGAGAAGGAATTATTCTCCTAAACTACTGGAATCTCTTTATATATAATGTATTTAATTGTTACATTTCCATTTCGCTTCGTGTATTTCTCTGTGAACCTATCAATTTTTGTATTAGACTTTCCACTTGATAAGCAATAAGAGTCCGTTGCGATTATAAGCGAACGAGAGAGTGAAGTGCAGGGCAACAGAGTTTGCATATTCAATAGATTGGCTTTTAAGTAAAGTACCGGCAATTGTTACAATCTCCCCACTTTTCCCTCTGTTCTGCCTCCCCTCGCCACACTATTGATTTAATAGTCGCTTTTAATCCAGCTTGCGGCAGAATTTCTTTCATTTTCGTTGTATTTAACTTCCACTTCCCCGCCGGAATTCTAGAGTCGATTCTAGAGTGGCAGATGGCGCTAATGCGATTTGCCTAGAAAGCAGACTGAGCAGCTGACAAATTTTTGAGTGCGGTAAAAGTTTGGCGAATCTTTGGGCAACTATGCCTCAGTTCTTGAGGCTGAGGCGAACCTGCTGCCGCACAAAAATAAATATTTAAGACGAACACGTGTCGTGCACCGCAGACTTGCCGGTGGCCAGGCACGAATTCGTACTTGGAGCAGCCGGGGCAGACAGGGCAGCTCACATACGCTGCGTGTCCCGCAAATAAACCCAAGTTGGCAACGAGGCGTATACTTTATTCCTACGCACACAACATTCCGTATTCTCCTCAGCATTCTGCAGCGTTTAGTTGCCCCCCTTCCAGCTCCACCGGCAAATGGCCGGCGACAGCATCACACGCTGCGTATACGTAATCGCATTTGTGGCACGGAGCTGCCCACTTGTTACGGACACCAGCTTAGGATCGAGACGCGGGGAGCGGGGCCTCCGAAGTGCGGGGCAGCGTGTCGTCCTTTATTTGGCCATAGCCGTTGACTTTTACATGGCCATAACAAAAATGTGTCAAGAATTCTGAGCTCAATTGCTGGTGGCTGGCTGGATGGGAATAGGGGATACTGGAGCAACACTGAGGACAGAACAAATAAACTAAACTAGCTTCTCGGCTGTATCCCTACACGAATGTATTTTATATTATCTGATATAGAAATAGTAAGTTTACAAATGCCATACAAGAGTTATATAAAATACTTACCATACCTGGAAGCATTAAATTTGTGATATAGCACTAAAGCAATTAAGAGCAACTGTTAACAAGTCTGGATCCGATATATTTAAAGCATTTGCCTTCTGGTCACGATTCGTTCAACTTTCATAACTTCCGTGTTCTGGTTTGCTAGCACGATGAGGCCCCAAATGAAAATCAGCTTCGACACGCTTGAACTGCAACAATGACATGGCCAGGATCAAAGACAAATAAGGCAAATCAATTGCCCAGTTTGGGCCACTTGAATGCGCTTAGTTAGTGCTTTCGGTGCAGGCCAAACTTTTGCGCATAATTGCGCCCGAAAGTGTGAACAATCGCTGATTGGGAAACGTGGCTCCACACGGCCACTTCGAAGGGGGCACACAGGACGACGCCAATTTTCGATGGCTCCCATCCGCAGAGGACCCAATTGCACTTTGAAGCGAAGTTCGGCTCGGTCGAAAAGTATGCAAACAGTGCACTTGGTTTATGGCCTTCATGCGACTCATTCTCCTTCCCTGCGACCGACACTTTCGCCATTTCGTAATGCAGGGCTTGGCCCTCAGTCCTCTGTCCTCAGTGCTCAGTGCTCAGTTTTGGCCAATGCAGCTAGTTTGGAAAATCCATTTTCTGGGCGCAGCACGCCCTGGAAAAGCCAGAGCCCTGTACACCAAACGCCGAACGCATTCACAACTAGTCGAAGCTTTGCAGCGGGACAATGGCCAAATGAAATATCAGCAACGAGCGGCTACTGAAATACGTGCAGTGGCCCAACTCCAGGGATTGGCCAGGAAATGAATGAAAAATGTGAGCAGAACGGAGGCGCTCCTTCGCCGTCATGCAAATGCAAGGAGAATTTAAGGAATTTTGCCTTTGCCTGAACTTAAGTTCAAGGCGTTGCTAGGTTATTGCGTTATAAAAGTGTTATTAGTTTAATACAAGATACATCATATATTAATTAATTAGTCACAAGTCAAGGATTTGGCGTCTTTTTGCAATACAAATACCAACTGAAATAAGTTCCAGCTGGATTATTTTCTACAATTTCAACTAAACTTTGAGATAAACTTGAGATGTGTCTATGAATGCTCAGTGTGCATGACTGGAAATCAGTGCGCGTTCATTAGATTGACATTCCCATTCATCCGCTGCTCGTCGTTTGATGCAATCCGTAATCAGCAGAAATGCAGCAACTACGCACCAGCTCAATGTCAATCCACCAGGATTCCGCCTGGAAGCTCCACCCCCTCCCTAATGTCAGCCCCACTATCAGCCCCAATGCCAACCCCAACCACAATTGCAATTCACCCGCTGCACCTTCAGCCACTGCATTATAACATATGCAATCACAATTGTCAATTGTACAAATGACAGCGGGCACAAAGGAAGACAGCAGGAGACTTGGTAGTCGCATTCGTAGCCAACAATTACGGTTAGTGCCACAGTTTGACTGCGACGGATCCTGGCCACAGTCATTGCAATCATGGTTAGTTGAGTCCTCTGTCGAGTCCACTCTACACTGCAAAAATATATTGAATATACTGCATGATATGTATGACTATTTATTAGACTTTTTATTCAAATGTAGAAATCTGAAAGGTGTCAGGATATATTTACCTTCTTTCACACATCAATGAACTTGATACAAAAAAAGATAGAAGAATTTATATAATTTTTCCCAACGTGTGGTTGAATCTTAATGTGATTGTCAGGCGGGTGAATGGAAAAAAGAAAGCACCGAGGGAAAATAAAGGAAAAGTGCAGAGCTGTCAGCTCGCCGTAGCTCCGCCTCCATTCGGAATGTGTGTATAATGGGCATGAATGAGCTGAGGCCGATGCCGATGGCGATGGCGATGGCGATGGGATGTCGATGCCTCAGAGACATGTGGCAGGTGGGAAATGGGTGAAACGGAAAAACATGGCCTGCCGACAGCCGCTTGACAGCGTAACGTTTGCCAGAAAAGCGGCAACAATGCAGCGGCCAGAAAAGCTCATTGTCATTGCATTTGAACGAGTCGGTGGATGAGTGAATGAACGAATGACTTGCCGGCAATACCGGTATGCAAAAGAAAATCCCCATCTGACCGACCGCTGCAGCGGCCTCGGGTGGAAAAGCTTTTAGAATAATGCCCAACGAAATGAAAATCGAGTAAGGCGTACGTACGAACGTACACGCCCAAAAGGCAAAGCCGGAAAAACATTTAACTAAATTGCAAATGGCAAACAGAAAAAAGGGGACGTCGAAGGCAGAGAAAGGAAACTCTTGTTACGCTCGATATTTTTGGCCCGAGGCGGGGATTTTCCCTAAGTGGGGTTTCGCAGAAAAATTGCAAACCTAATTTGAAGTGGATGAAAGTATGCCGCAATAAATTCTAATTAAAAGCAAGTGCCATCAATCAGGACTCAACAGGGCCAAGGCACATTTTTCACTTCAATTAATCAGCTGAGCGGCTGATGATGTCTCACTTCAGAACGGCCTCTTGTCATGCACACAGAATCCCTTCATCAAAGGCCTAGACAACTTTTGGACTCTTTTATCGCATTACGCATTTATCACCAGGGCCCGAGGAGGATATGCAAGGACTCGAGTGTGTGTGCTCTGTGTGGCGATAAAAGGACAATGGGATCTTCTCTATGTGCGATAATTATGGGGGCGTTGCTGAGTTTCTGAGTGTGCAACACCAGAGGAATAAAGGAATAAAGACGCCAAGTGACCCACAAGCTAAGCCGCTCGCCTGGTCGCAAAAAACGGCAAAAAACGGCAAAGAAAGGGCCAACAAAATGCAACGCAAAGTGAAATGTAAGTAGACTTGAGACTCAAAGCGATGCGACTTATGCATACAGAAGGCGGCGAGGCGGGGCAGTCTACCAAACTGACCCCGTTCTGGATTCTATGCTAATGAACTGCTTGGCTTCCTCCTTTTTTTCGTGTCCTTTTCGGACAGCCTACAAAGGACTCTCAGAAGCAGACAAAGAGCAAGTGCTTTTCGATCGAGGGAAAGATAATGCAAATTGAGATTGATTTGCAAGTCAAAAGCAGGAACTTCTTTCAAAAACCCAGCAAGATACGCTAAAGAATTGGGGGCGTACAACTGTCAGACAGTTTTCATTCAGAGAAATGGAAAGTTTGGACAAATATTTAGTTAATTTAAATGCAAAATAAATGTATTTTTTATTTACAAATTAACTTTCGCCACCATTTCTACCAACTTCTGTAATCGCCAAAAAGCATGCACCGCTCTAAATTTGAGCTAGCTGTAAGACCATTTATCTGACATGTCCATCGCGTTGGATTTTTATTAAAATCCCCGGCTGAAACGCCAGAATGAAATAGTATCGCGCAGAGCTTTTCATTACACGCCAAACTTTTCACGAAAATATAATATATGAAAATATAAAAAATCCGCGACCTGTTAAACTATTCGCGGGAAAACCAAAAGGAAAGAAAATCCAAACGCGCACAAAATGGACGCCATTTGCTGCAGAGCTGGAAAAAATAAACACAAGTTGAAAAAGTGCAATAAGTGCTCGGGCAAGTAAAAGTTATAAATTTTAAACTCTTATTCATTCTCGCATTAATTTCCTTCTCTTTCACTCGGCGCCTTTCACCACGTCGAACTTTGCAACTCGCATGCGTCATTTCAGCAAATTAACGCAACGGAAACGGAAAATATAATAAGAAGCCCACACAATGGCGCATAAATCAAATGGATCTCGTTATGTTGCAAGAAAAGGAGCAGCCAGCTGCCAAGGCGACTTCTTTAAATACTTTAAGTCCCAGATGAAGCAAAAGGTAAATGAAAGGGAATACTTTCAGATTTAACTTCACAAAAAGGTAACACATTTAATGAGCAATTAAACTGAATTCTGCCTTCAACTTAACAACCATTTTTGTTAATTAACATCCTTTTTTAGATTCTGTTAATTTGTTAAGTTAAATCGCTTTCTTTCTACATTTAAAATAAATATATTAAACTTTTTATTTTAATACCTTTAGACAAGACTAAAATCTGTTTATGCCGACCTCTCTTCTAGAGTATTCTTTGAGCTGGCTTTAAACTTAATTCGCTCACGGTCTTTACATATTAATTTATATATAAATATTTTTCGTGGCCACCGCCAACAGAGCCCCTTTGCTAACAATTATTTTAAACGCACCGCCTCTGGTCATGTTCGTGGCCATTCATTTTTATTTTTATTTCAACTTTTTTCGCCCCGACCTTCATTTCGTGTTGGCGTCGACATAAAAGAATGTTTCATTATTTATGCGGCTTTTTGTGGACTTAGCTTTATTCAGCTGCTGCTGCTGCTGCTGCTGATGATGATGATGATGACGATGGCGATGTTTGAGTCGATTACGTTGATGATGCGCTTAATAGTTAATAATAAATTAATGCATTTCACACGGGATTCTTCTGAGCATTAGCTCTTTACTGCAGTAATCATGTCATGTAGTTAAAAGAATTTCTATGAGATAACAACATTAATGATGTCATAGCAGGAGACAACGCTTCAGCTGAAGTGTAGCAAAAATCATTGTGATTATCCCTTGGCTGCACAAATTGGTTCAATTACGAAATCAATTTCAATAAAACAACCATCAAACGACTGTTCCTGGATGGAACCCACCGAAGGATGGGGCAGGATCCATTGCTAGGACGACTTGGGCACAAATCAAACGATAAATCGCAAGCCAAGAAAGCAAATTCAATGCCTGACCATTCCTAAATAACAAAACGATATGTTGCCTGCGAACAACAATGGCTGAAATGGGAAATGGGCAAGGAAGTGGGGCGAAAGGGAGGCTAATGCGTTTTTTGTGCTCTGGGACACGTGGAGGCACGTGGAGGATGTGTGGGATTCACTGCTATGCCTTAGTTAATGTGTATTGATTCTGCATTGAAGAGAGAAATCAAAAATAAAAAAATATATAAAATCACAGAACTGTGTTGTGTAACTATTTGTGTACACTATTTAACAAACTTTTCCACCTGGAAAAGTGTACTCAAAAATAAATTCAGCGCTCCCAGCTCCCAATTCTTGAGCCAACATTCAAATTCGAAAGGAAAAATATACTTTCTACTACGTGTCACGATGCCACCTACAATTTGCCGAGTATTGTGTTTTATTGTATTTATTTTTCCAGCTCACATCCGCACACAAATAAACGGGGGAAATATTTACCAATGGAGCGCGAGACAGCAAGTAAATATAATGCCAGTACCAGAGTCCCATTGTCAACTGTACATAACGTGGAGGGGAAATGGGAGCGTTGAGGCTCAAGTGCTAGCAGCTTTGTGCCCTGTTTGTTTAGGCCAACTCTGACTTGAGAGCCTTTAACGCCAGCGCAGCTTTCAATTCCAATTTAAATATTTAGAGAGCATCAGCATTTGGCACCTCTTTGAACTCCGTTTCGATCAATCAGCGAAAGCAACAGGAGTCGCAATTGATGGCTCGCCCAGCGAACGTAGCTGAAATTTTTAATTGAAATTAGCATTCGAAATTTCCACCAGTAACCGCGAAATTGTTGCGGCTTTTCCCACCGACCGTAAAGTAAAGCTGAAATTCATGCCGTGGGCTGCCCAGTCTATAATTACAATTGAAAAGGGCGTTGGCGTGGGTGTGGGCGTGGGCGTGGTGCCGGAGGCGGTGGGCGGTGTTCAGAAGTGGGCGTGCTGCTGGACGAGCGCCAAATTGGACGAGCCTAATAAGAACCGGGGCTGGCAATTTGGGCAGAATTTCTTGTGAAACTATTTCCCTTTGCCATTCCATGAACTGGCACCAGGACCTCCTGTCGTCCAAGTCGTGTCCTGTCGCGTCAAATCAAATCAACACGAATTGCAGAGTAGCGAAGCGGGAATTCATTCATCAAAATATTCCCATTTACACACAAATAAGCGCATTAAATTCCACTCTGCGAAACACACTACGAAAAAGAGACGCCTTTTTTTCTAATATCCATTACGAATGGCGATCTATTTCTGGCCTCGCTGACACCCACACCTCGACATCCTTGTCTCGTTCATGCTTCATTTGGTCCTGGCTCTCGCACTAATAACAAATTTATTATGGCCGCTTATCAATCAAAAGCTTTTGTTATTCAAGTGGAATGCGTAAGTGACAGTGGAGGGGAAGGCGGCGGAGGCGTAGGATTCGGACTCCAAGTGGCAGTGGCTGTAAGAGGTCGTTAAAAGCCAAAACAGCGAAGGGGGAGATTAGGACACCAAGGAGCAGAGGTGTTGTTGTCCTTTCCCAGGTTGACCAAGCAGGACTGTGGGTGATGACTTCGAAACATAACTGAGCAGGATGAGATCACACAGTTTAAATGAAATTAAATATTCTTCTCATATATGAAAAATAACCATTTCACTTTTGCTGTGGCCCTAATGTCATTTTCAACAACTTTAAGTTTGAGAAAATGCACAATTTATTACGTAGCCTAAAGCTGAGAAAAACGTGCGCCCAAATAAATAGATTTAATTTAGTAATTTAGTTTATTAAGTATTCCCCACAGCCCCTCCGGCATTATTCATGCAGCTTAGTGGTAGCTTTAGTCCATCCAGCTCATTAGCAAATCGTAACCATGGGTGACTTAACCAGCACACACTCCAGTCCAGTCCACTAGCAAATGTGGCCTTGGGCAATGTTAACGACTGCAAACAAAGCCCCTGGCAAGCAAAAACACCGAGCCAAAACACCAAACTCAAACACACCGACACTCTGATGTCCGGTTGGCTAGTGTAACCTTTTGGAACAGAGAGAGATATCGGGATTGGGTAGACTGGGCAGAGATCGCATTAATTCCGGGCCAACACTTGAGCCGCTTATTAGCAGGCAGGCAAATGATGGTCATGTCTGGCACGGTACTCGCCCCCAGTGGGCGTGTCCCGGACCATGATGCCGAACCATAACTTTTAGGCTTTTCCATGTCAACAAACATAAACAGAGCGCAGGCAGACACACGAGAGCAAACATATTCAGGCGAGCGGGCAGGCCAAGGACAAACAATGGGCGGAAATGTGTGTCATCCACGTAAGAGGATGTGGATGAGGATGAGGATGTGGATGAGGATGAGGAGGGCAGTGCTCTCTATAGTTCGAGCAGAGCTCGAAAACATTATTTGTGCACTTTGTTGCCCTTTTGAGGGCGTATTAACATATTCTTTGCTCGCCAGCACGAAAAGGTCAGCCCTCGAGCGCAAAGATGTATGCAAAATCCGGACGCCGATAAAGTTATCACTTTCATTCTCTCGTCCTTTGCCATCCATTCAGCCTTTCAGCCTTTTATCCTGTCTCCGATTAGAGAGCTGCTCTGGCCGAAAGTTTTGAACGGCAGGCAGGGAAATTCGAGTGCTGCACAAATACGCGTGGAAAGTTCTGCGTTCTTCGCTTTTTACTTTAAGCCCCGACTATTATCCTGGCAAGTAAATAAACAAATTACTTTCACTATTGCCGCCCGAGCGGAGAGAGCCCAAGTAAGCTACGACTAAAGTGTTGGGCAAATAAGCCAAAATGGCAACAGCTTTCGTCGGCTGCCAGCCGCTTTAATATTATTAAAAAGCTTTCATTTTATTATTATTTGCTTTTATTAAGACCGACTCTCTCACTCTGTTTGGCCTGCGTGTGCAAAGTGCGAGCTAACGAGCCGTGTTCACTGAAAAGAGCCCACGTATCAGCAGAATCTGCAGATCCTGATGGCTCTTCCTGCTCCATATGGGTGAATGCACCACGTACAACCAGTCGATGCAGAAATTGGAAACCTTTGGCGTTATTAATTAAGGAACTGCTACTGAAACTTATATAGCTGCTGTTTTATGCAGTTGATGGGGATAATTTACTTGAACATCAGAAGCAGAGCAACCTATACATTTTCTTACAGTAAGTCGTTAAGTTAACAAACCGTAGCCTTAAAAATTCTAATATGTTCTTTATTATGTGCTTTTTAACCATTTGGTGGTTATATTTAAGCTTCATTGCAACAAATTTGTTTTAAATTTGTATTAAATACTAACTAAAGCATTTTATGAAATACTAAGATATTTCTCCAGAGTTTTCGATAAGATTTCACTGAGAGTATTAGCCACTTCGCCCAACACTGATGGCTGATTTTCATCCTGCTTCATTGCCCACTTCGCCGGGAAATATTTTAATAAATCTGTGTACACGCACACACTCGCAGGGCGGAACAAAAGTTGGCCGTAAAAGAAAAACATATTTTTATTGGCTTTCTCTTCGGCACTTGGAAGTGCAAATACGGCTGCTCGAAAGGGGTTGAAAGCACAGCCACACCCTCGTGGAACATTTTTTCCCGCCCCCCAGTATTATAGGTATACATTTGTGTAATTGGAACATTGGAACAGTTCTCTCGCTTTAATTAAGGGAAAGTGAAAAATGCTTGCGTGACTGGCAAATATTTTGTTTAACTTTTGCCCGGCACTTTTGACTGTTCCCCCTCCCCCTGTCAACATCTGTTGCCTCATTTTCGCATTCTTTTCGCACTTTTTGCACTTTTCGCACTGTGCACTGCAGTTAGCAAACAAAATTTCATTTAAATGCCCAACAGCCCGCAAAGTATGCAACGATTTTGGCCCTCACTATCTTCATTCCTGTGTGCTGTAAGTGTGTGTGCGTCTCTATTTGCATGACTGTGTGTGTCTGTGTGGATGTGTGCTAAATGCACTTGTTCTAGATAATTAAAAATGTCATGCAGCTTTTTTTGTTGCCACCCCCTGCTGGCCAAGTTTTTTGCATTTAATTTCGTTCCACGTTTAATATGTTGCTTCTATTTTTGGGCGCATTTTCGTTGCATACTCTCCGGCGCTCTAGTTACGTATTCATCGCCTGTGCTCGCTCTTGATTTCTGCCTTTGTTATTTGCCGGAATTCTGGGCTTATGCGTGAATAGTTTTTGCTTACACGTCACTTTGAATTTATTCACTTTTTGTTGATTTTCTGTGGGCGCTTTTTTTTGTTTTTTTCTTTCATTCAAGCGTTTATTTTTACCGTGTGCAAATCGGATTTTGTTCGGGGTGTCTTTACACTCGAGTGGGTCGTGAGTGTGTGAGTGGAATATGGGATTAAAAAATGTATATGCCAATATTATTTTAGACCTTGATGGAAAGTGAAAATATATTGTAACAATTTTGTTGCCTTGTCCGCTCCGATTTGCTGCTCAGTTAGCTGTTGAAACTGCTGAGCAGCCAACATGATTTTTTTTTAAATCAGGAAAATCCATTTCAACTAGTGCGATAGTAATTAAAGTTTTTTGCAGCTCAAAAGATCACACACTTTCAGTGCAAACTCACCCTCCTCTCAACGCATTTGCATAATTATTTCTACCAATGCGGCAACCGCAAAGAGAACTTAACTGAATAGGGCGCAACTATTGGCGAAACACTCAACAAATTGCAGGGAAACCCGAACCGCAGAGTGTAAATATACCCAACCACATATTAAGGCTACCCCCAAACTATTCTCTTCTCTCATTCTTTGTTGGCAGCTGGCAAATTAATTGAATTGAGGCGGAATGAGCCGGTCGCTCACTTGGCACTCGAAATTAATTCGACTGCCGCCGTTGGAACCGTTTCAAAATGTAGCTCAAGGAATTTTCCTTATTCCCCAGCTCAGTTTAGCATTCAAAACTTTTTGGCGCTTTTCCGAGAACTTGACAACAATTAGGTGCTAAGTGTTTCTGCTTTCATTGCGAATCGCTGTGATGTTAGGTATTACCCACCGTATTTGGGTAGCAGGTGATCAGTTTTTTTCATCCCTAATTGAGTGCAGAACCTTTCAGCACCTCGGCACACAAAAGGGGTTAATCGGCGTCGGTCCTCGGCGGGATCCTCCCGCAAGTCATTTGCATAATTGTGCCAGAAACACGGGCCAACTGACGGGTCACAGGATGTAAGGATACGCCGGTCGCCCACATGACTGCCTTCGACCCCCAGTCGCTTGCAATTAAATTTAATGAGAATTAATGCTTACAAGATTTGACTGGATGCCATATTTTTTCCACTCGGTCGAGTCTCAAAAGCCCAATAGCGTGAATTATAAAAAAAAGCATCATAAGCCATTGAAGAGGGACGGAGACATGAAGGTGTAATGGCTTACCTTAAATTTGGATTGTTTATCGATAAGAAAACACTGAGAGCGAACTTAACCAATATTTACTAATACCAACTGAATCTTAAGTTAGTAGGAAACATGAAGGTGTAATGGCTTACCTTAAATATGGATAATTATCGATAAGAAAACACTGAGGGCGAACCTAACCAATATTTAGAAATACCAACTGAATCTTAAGTTAGTAGGAAGACGAAAACCTAACTAATTGTACATTCTTGGACGAAGAAATTTACTTACCTAGCTCTAGCCGAAAAACTTTCGAAACTTTTAGAAAGAACTTGTGATTTTACATTTCTGATTAATTCCAAGGGGTTGTGACCTTTCAGTGGTCGGGTCCTCGGCCAATTTACAGCTCCTTTCATTATTCATGTTTAAATCCAGCTTCCTGGTGGCCTCCTTTTTGCTGTTTTATCACCAGACCACCGCCCAAAAGGAAACTTTCGCCGGCCATGGAAAAAGCGCAAAGCGACCGCAAGATAAACGTTAAACAAACTTTATGCAAGCCAAACCAGCGGGAAAACATACAGAGCCCCACGAATACAGTAGCCGAAAGTAAATCCTGATAATTTTGCTGTTGCTTTTTAAATAAAATATAAATCAAGCCATGTGGTTTTTTTTTGGAGGTGTTCCGAGTGCTCTTTAGGTTACAGCTTGTCACCAGTGCGTCCGTCAGTTGGACAGAAGGGGAAAAAGGACAGCCGGGCGTTAACTAAGCCAGACTGTCAAACAGTTGGCTTTCCCCACGGTGAGATTTCCCAGCACTTTCCCGCTTTTTCCGAGCACTGATAAATCCCAGTGCTGACAGTTCGTTGACTGCCTTAGCGGCTCCTGTTCGCTCACCTGAGCGATCCCCCCGAGGTGGAAAAACACAGACAGAGATAGAGCTTCCACTGGCATACGCTGCGTATGCTTGATAAGCATTCCCCAGCTGACATGTTAATTAGGATAGCAGGACAGGCCTTGACGATATTCCGGCCATATCATGGGGTATGGTGTATGGGGTATGGGGTATGGGGTCTCATTAAAAACCAGCATCGCCGCAGACCGAAAACCATTTTCATAATCAAACAGAAGCGAAAGTCAACGAAACCCAAGGCCGCAGCAGAACAAGTCATGTCAATTGCATTAGAAATTGCATTTAATGAGCACTGCAGAGGGGTGCAAAATCCTAGGGACAGCACAAATGGCGTAGAAAATGGCGACACTCAGTCGCTCACATTGCAAACAGAAAATAGCAAATTGGTCGAGAGAGTGAATAGAGGATTTTCATCCAACTTAAAGTCTACGAACTGCAGTTTTGCGCTTTAATTATCGCTAAATCAGTCAATTTCACACACACAGTTATTAATCACATTTAAGTCATTGTCAAACAGCGTAAAATATCGAACTGAACTGATTTGCATGCACAAAGCCAATTTATAATCGCTGCCAGGGGAATCGCATTTTCATATTCATCCACTGGCCGGCCATTGTGTTTCAGCAATTGTCGGTGCATTCTGGGGCATTGAAATGCTAATTTGATTATTCAACCAAGTATGTGAAATAAATTTGACAAATTTTCTGTTTGCTCTGCGCCTTGGGGATAAATTTGAATGTGTTAAGCCGGCCTCGAAAATCCTTTACATTGAACGCTGCTACACCAAACTGGCAACCAAATCGAACGCTGCTCAATATCGTTCGGCACCACCCACTGAACTTGTATCCAGCTGGGAAAGGGTTCGCAATCTGCTTGGAAAAGACCGCATACCGGGCTCCTTACAAGAGTGGGAAATAAATACTTGATAAACCAGAGATGGGCCATAAATACCCAGAATGCTGAACGAAGGGAGAGAGAAGGATATCTTCCCGTTTTGGCCTTCTGTCCTTTTTTATCGCTTCATGGTAATTTAAACACTTCCGAGTCTCCGTTGGACTTTTCCCTTTAGCTCCTGTGTGGCATTAATTTCGCACTCCAGCAATTGGCATATAAATTCGACATTTTTGCGTTTTTTTCGGTCCGCAAGGTAGCCAGTTCAATTTGCATATGAAATGTGTCTAAATATGGAGATATTTGACAGCCACTTGTGCGCAATATCAGTCAGTCACTCAAGGCGGTCATATCCAAACATTTAAAGGGAAAATACACACTGAATTTAAATCTGTAAGGAAACTTTAGTGCCAACGATACAGTAAAAGTAAACTCAAAAGTACTCAGTGTTTAATTTAAGCTTTATTTAATTTAGCAGCATCTGACACAATACACATTTACAAAACCCATTGAGTTCGAAACAATTCCGGATAATCAGCCGCATGACTCATTGTTATCTGGCAGACAAAGGCAAGTGGCAAATTCCAATCCACTTTCTAAGCGAATTTAGATGCCAGGCTTTGCTGGTCATTGGCTGCCGATTGATTTGCTCAGCCAAAACGTTATTTGATCCCTCCTCATCATGAGTTATTTAGTCGACGTCTTTTAGGAGTTTAAATTTAATTCCCCCATAAAAACGGATTTTATGTAAAGACTGAAATGAATGGATAATCCATTACGCATACGCACCGTTTGCTAATTACTTGAGACATGTTCTGCACCAATTGAGCAACTTGATGAAACTCAAAAGGGGAACTTGGCCCGGCTGAAAGTTTTATGCTTATCCAGCATGCTGGCAAACTGGCAAGCTGGCAAACTAGTAAGAAGCAAAAGTTGGCAACAACAGATGCAGTTTAAGAAACTGTCGCCGGCTGCTCTTTATTCCGTGATATCCTTTTATACTTACGCCAAGAGCAATTGTCAGGACCGGAATGCTGGAATCAGGTTTAGCCCAAACTTTTTTGGCAGTCTTTTTTGTGAAGTCGAGGTTAATCTGGAGAAATACATTTAAATTTGCTCAACAACGAAGCTCAAGCGCAATTATATATACAGGCCAAAAAGCAGATATACGAAATAATACCAACTGAATACGATAAGTATGGAACTTAGACAAAGCAAAGCATGGCAAAGGAATAGGGAAGCACAAGGCATCAACAGCATCATCATTAAAGCACAATTATCATCATCATCAACATCAACAAGTCGGGGAAGGATCTTAGCACGGTCGGGAAAGCTTCATCGGCTGACGGGAAATTGGGGGAAATAAAACACAATCGACATTTTTGTAGTTTTTGTTTTTTTTATAGAGAGGGTAGTTGTTCTCCGCTAAGGATTTTCAAAGTTTACTTTTATTTAGAGAAGTTCCTTTAATGATAATCATACTTATGGTTGGTTTTTTATTTTGGTTTTACGTCAATTTAGCTCTTTTGCCTCTTGCTTACTGTGGTTTCTTTAGTAGATGTTTTTAACAGCTAAATACATGTTCGTTATATCATACTATTTGAGTTTCGTGTTTGTTTTCTTCCGGTGTACTCCTTTCTCTCACCTATTCGTGTGGTTTGTTTTTGCATGGTTGCGTTAAAATTCTCTTACTAACTAGTTTTAGCTTTGGTTTTGTTTTCTTCTTTTTTTTCTTTTTGTCTAAATTATAATTGTTTTGTTTGGTTTGATTTGGTTTCTGGTTTCGCCTTGGTTGTAATTCGGCACCGTGATTTTGTTTGTCTGAGTTCGCAATTCGACAAGTTTAAGAATCAATCATATCATATAAGTTTTAGAATCGTAATCTATATGTCCATATATCTTAGTAATAACGTCACTTAATACCCTAAATTGTAACAATAATTTTGTTTTTTTTCACTGGTAAATAGTACACACATTTAATAAATACACATAGTAATATTGGCCATAAGGCGTATCGTAAATATTGAGTTAATCTTTAATCGATAATATACTGGTTTGTCCATATATAATTTAAACACTTTCAATGAACTGTAACGTCAACTTAGCGCCTACACGACAATCAACAATCGTGTTCTTTGTATTTGTATTTACCTAGTTCGACTTTGGCCTGACATCGCTAATGCTCTGCTCAAGGCAGCACGCGGTTATCGCAGCTTTTGGCACATACTGTACTTCCGCCCCTGTGCAATTGTCAACTGTCTTCACTTATCTGCTAGATTCAGTAATTGAGTTCGCGTCGATTCATTTAACTTCCAGTAACTGTTGGTGTAATATTTCTCTTGCATATATATATATATATTAAGATTTCAATAGTTAAATTTATGTTTAACATTTATATAGGTGCATATGATAATGCCTAAACTTGCTGGAAAAATTACTAAATTTATCCTCTGCTGAACATTTCCATCATTCCGTCTATCCTTTCACAAATGACCCTCAACATTAATTTTTCTATGACTTGCATTTTTCTGACTAATTCTAATGCGATTATTTAACGATTTTCGATTAAATACTGACAAAGTGTGAGAACACCTTTCGAACGAGCTCTGTCTCTGCCCCATACCCAGTCGAAACTGTCGGAAAATCGTATGTTATCTAATCGAAGGAAACTTCTCAAGAACTTATCCTTATCTGGTCGGCGACACTTGTTCAATTTTGGTGACACCCTCACACCCGTTTTGCCGGGACTCCGTGCTCGGCTACTCAGCGTGCTTAGTGCTCTCTTGAACGCATGTACGATTCCGCGTGGAACCTAACTGAAACTGGCTAAAAAACGTCAGTCTCAACTGAGTTTGGGGCACAAAACTGAGCTGCTCTTGCGTACAAGACTATACATTTATATATTTATTTAACTTGAACTTCTTGCTTTGATTTGAACTTCCAAGCAGACGTAGACACCTGGGGGATATGAAGCATGCAAGTGAGGTCTGGCCACACTGATTGTTTCACATCCCATGGCGTTCCAACTGTCTGTGAAATCTGGCCACGCTGTTGAGTCATGGCCAGCCTTCAAGCCTTTTGATTATACTTCACTAAATCATTTCATTTACTTCGCTATATGCCAATTCGTCGTATGAGTATATAATATATCGTTTTATATTTGTTTGTTTTGTAACCACCAATACCTTATTTTAGTTTTGTGTGTTTATTCTGCTCAATTTTGGGATGCAGCTTCTGTGTTTTTTCGGGTTGGATACACTCTGTTTAGCCCTCGGATGCTCTGATGTTCGATCTCGACGTAGCGGATTGCTACTTTGTGCTGTTTGTAATCCTAATCGTGTTCCATTTCCACATCGTTCTGTCGCCCAAAAGGTTCGTTGTTGCAACTTGGGCTCCTTGACTTGAATTCCTTACGACTTACTCCTATTTCGTAAGCTACTGTGTTCTGATGCATCTTATTCTCTGCGGAACTTCTCTCCTCGGAACGTCTCTTTTCATCCATTTGTTTTCTCGGAATTTGCGCCTTAAGTTGGCTTTCATCTGCATCTGCTTCTTATTTGTAAGTTTACTTTTCTGCTTGTTGTAATTGGAGTTGCTGTAGACTTTTGCGCGACTTACTTATAATTAATTTTACGCTCACTGATCAATTTGCTACATTGTTCTTCAACTTAACATTATCATTTAATGTGTTCATTTTAGTCGCTACATAATTGAAGTGTTTTCATTAAGATTCTGTTTCATATATTCTTTTTTTGTAACCTCAGTTTGTCGTTTCACTAATTTGAAGTATGTGTAGGGTTGAATGTATTGTGTTTCAGTGTTTTGATTGTTGTCTTTTTCTCTTCATCTTCTTGTTCATCTTAATGGTGAAAACATATGTTTAACTTATTAATGAAAATCATCGCGGTAAGCGGAACTTAGTATTTTATTAACGTAAACTCATAAAATCGTCTTTGCTAGATATTCTTATGACTTTTTTCAAACAGCTGAACAGCGCCTTGTTTTTTTTGGAACCGCCACTGGGGCTCGCCCGTTAAATATTGTATATAATAGTTATTAATATAATATAGTTTACTCTTGTTCGTTTTGTTTTGTCAAGTCCATTCCGCGTTACGCATATAACATATAAAGTTTCAGCTGACTTTTGTGGATCTCTCTAAAGTTTTCACTAAGCTGGCTCAACTATGATCCATAAAAATGTTTTTGGGGTCTTCTTCAATAGTTAGTTGTTCTTATATGGTTTTTCAGTGTTTGTGTATGTTGTCTGCGTATATAATAATGTTCCGCTAGTTGATCGTAAACATATTTGTTAAAACTAAATATAATATTATCATCCTCGAGTAACTACAGCGTCTGCCTTTAAATAGCTCGTTTGCCTAGCATATACATAACTATAAGTATGTTGTATATAAAATTATAATATCCATATATTCGTATATTCCATATGTTTAATTAAGTAAAACAATTGAATTTCTGTTTGGTTAGCGTTTGCCTGGCTACCAAATAAAAAAGCGCTACTCAAAATACGAATCTACTTAAAGAGTTAGCCCTTGATCCTAATCGCATTCATTTGAATGGTGAAAAAGTTTTCTCTAAACAAAGTATTATCTATTTCGATCAATTATCCGTTTAGGGGGTAGTTTCTAAGACAAGCTTTGCAGGAGAAACCTTTTATAAAAGTTGGTATATCTCTTGGTTTCGCATGGGATTCGAGGGCGTTTCTAAGGCTTCTTGTTGACTCTACTGATGATGGGTGGGTTACATTTATCAAGGCGCGTGCCCATCTTCTTGTTTATGACTGATACTGGTACTGATATGATTGAATTAGCGTTGTCGACTACTGTGTTTTGTTTTTGGTTTGGTTTTGGTTCGGTTTTGGTTTCAGTTTGGTTCGGTTGGGATTGGATGATGGAATGCGATGTCGATGATGATGTGTGCAAAGAAATACATAGCGATATAAAACAGAAACTACTAAGAAGAATGTATGGCATGCAAAAACGACTAGGAACGATAGCTAGAAAGAACGAAGAGGGATGAACGAGCGAGTAGAGTTGTAGAGAAGTAAAAGAGACGAGCGTAAAACGACGAGAGAGGAACGACGATAGATCGACAACGATGAGGAGCGCACGATGATGAATCGAGTTCGTGATGAAGTAACGAGTAGCACAAGCTACTGCTGTGCCGTACCGTACTCGTTGTTTTTCTGGGTGTTTTTCAGGATGTTTTTCTCAGGTTTCTCTGCTTTTCTCTGTTTTCTCTGTTTGTCGGGAGGCTAAGTTCACACAGAAGCTTTGGCTGAAGTTCGCTGCTTCCACTACGCAGCGAATTTTGATTATTTTTATTGAGATGAGATTGTAAGAGTGTGGGCATAATTTTCACAACTTAAGCCTAGATCGAACTCATACCAAGCAACACCCGGACCGCTCGTCCTTCGCCCCTCAGTGCCACCTCCTGCGGCGGTAGGTCACCTGCTCGTTGACCAGCTGCCAGAACTTGGCATTCAGCCAAAGCACGAACAGGAGCAGCTGCATCAGCAGCGGCCATTGCTGCAGCTCGTGCCGCGTCCTTCGCACCAGTTGCTGCAGACGTCGCACGCTCCGCTTCCCCCCGCCGCCCAGCGACCGATCGTCTGGCGGCTCGTAGCTCAAGTTGTAGTTGTAGTAGTAGTAGTAGTTGTTGTTGTAGTGCTGCATCTCTACCGGCACCAGATCCGGGGATTCCCCCGAATCCCGCCCCGAAACTTGGCTGCTACATCGCCTAGGGGCATCTAATTGCTGGCTATGCTGGGACTGTGCCTCACAGGTATATGGATTGGATTCGCTTCTAGTTGCTGATGTTCTTGTTGCTGTTGTTGTTGTTGTGGTATGAGTCGTGGAGTGGGTTGCATTATTATTGTTTGGCTGGTTATCATAGTTATGGCGGTATTTCTGTGGTTTACGATAATATTACATAATAACGCATTTGCCCTTTTCGGCCCACGGATTGTTCTTCTTATCCGGCGCATTGATCAACGGATCGTTCTTCTCGTTCTCCTCGATGAACGAGCGCATTCTGTAAAGAAAAAAGTTTATGAGTTAGATCCAGTAAAAAGTATATAAGCAAGTTAAAGAAAACTATTTAAAAGTACTTTTACTCAAATCTTATATCGTTTTAGTACTCGACAATATTACTTAAAACTCACTGCACAGTTTACTCAAAACCTTAAAGAGCAGCTTATATATATTGTCCCACTTCCCTCACCTTTACTATACAACTTTACTGAGCTCCAACAATTTAATTTGGTAATCTCGTCCTTTAAAGCTCGTAAAATGTGTAAGCTCCTGGTGAGGCTGGTCTTTGTTAGAAATCAAGACATCTTAAAGGTATAAAATACAAAAAGGGACTTCCATCCGCACTTACAGCAAAGCGGACATAAACTTGTAAACACCCCACTTTTGGAGGGGAAAAGGTTTGGAATCGGAAAGGTTATCATGGCAGAGGACAGCAGATTTTATGTTAATCCACACGCAGATGGACATTAAAATGTTTGAACAGTTTGCACGCGCCAAGGAAACTAACATTTCAAAAGCTCCTTTCGCCTCCTTCGTCGCTCGCCAAAATATTCGCATATAAATTTGGACATTGTTGTTTTTATTTTTGTTGTAATACGCTTATCCTTTGGGCCATAAAAATGGTGGCCCGGTCGTTTGCATTAGTCCCTTACTTTATTCGCGCTGTCTCACTGCCTGTCTCCTTTCCCTTCGTGTGTTTATCTATTTTATTTCGCTTTCCTTGCTGCTTCTCAAGACAAAACATTTCGTTCTTTTCTTTTCTTTTCTTTTCGCTTCCAATTTCTTTTTTATTTTGCAATATTTGCAAGAATTTATTTATTTAAAGGAAGTGTTTGCGAGGAGCAGAAGGGAGCCTGAAGGCACTTGGCTTGGCAGCCAAGAAATAGACAGTTTGAGAGACAGTCGACTGGGAATGAGTTTTGCATTTCAATTTGTTAGTTTCGCATCTTCCCGCCTCTTACTTTGAACTTTTTTTTGGTAAGTCTCTCAACTGGAAAATCTACTTCATTGTTTTCTTGTTAATAAGACTTTTTGGGAAGTTCTCAAATTAAATGAGCAGAAATTATGCTTGCTCCAGCTGTGGAAACTTTCCTGTAGAAAATTCCTGAGCATTTAGCATACTTTTGTAAAGTGCATATTAAGTTAATCCCATTTAGTAACCGTACTAAATGAATGAACAAGAACAAATATTTTAATACTTCATTTCTAAAAAGCAAAGTATTTAGTTATTTAAAACAGCTTAGACTTTAGTTTCGATTCAGTTCGATTGGATACAACACTTCATAGAAATGGTTGCCTTTGTGCTGGGGAAATCTTATTTGATCAGAAAAAAGGAAAATGCCTCGGGCACTTTTCCCCATCCCTAATCCCAGTAAATAAATACATTGATTGACCATTTGCCTTGGCTGCTTTCTGCACTTTCCGGCAAACAAATTGCAAATTTCAGAAGCGGCAGCCATTTGTGGCTTTATTTATCGGAAAAATGTTTTCTTTTGGCTTCTTGACCAAATCCTGCAGCTGTTCCTCGCCTCTAAACTTCCCTTTCCACTGCGAGGGCATTATAGTGAAATTTATTTGAGTGTTTCACTTGACCGCAAAGTTCTTCAAAACATTGTGGGGTTACTTTGATGTCGTGTTTGTTCGATTAAATCAAATAATTTGCATTGCATGCGGAATGTGGCATGTGGCGAGGTGTTGAGATGTTTGCCATCAATAGTGCTGATTGTTCCGAACAACCCCGTTTCCCTGATGCCTCCTGCCTGGATCTCAATTATCGCATGCCGAGGTGTGCAGGTGGGCTCCGCCCCTCGTGTAATAGTGGGCGTGGCATGCATGCATAATTTAACTTAACAAGACCATGTCGTCGGCAGCGATGTCCTTGCTACACCGTTGTCGTTATCCTCATGCCAGTGCTCTGGATTTTCCCTATTTCCTTGCTCATTTTCCGCATCAACAGAGCAAAAGGCAATGTCATGCCAGCGGTTGGGGATATACTCGTATGTCCCATGAAGGACTGCCTAAAACAATGCCCCCTGCCTACTGCTTTGCCTCCCCCCTCCCCCCATTATCCTTCCTATTCGTCCTGGCTAATGGGCTTATGACTTTGCGGTTTCAGTCCGTGCAACCGGGGAAACTCAAAACACACATACACACAGACACACTTGGAGAAAAGCAAAAATGAAAATCCACTGAGCTTAGGAAATATTCTTGTAGGTTTTCTGTTTTTTTCTGTTTTCTCTGCTCTTTTTTGAGGGTAAACAAAGGCCAAGGGTTTTCTGGGGTTCGAGATTCGACTCGGCGGCAGTCAAGGCCAGGTCGAAGCGCAGTAAACAAAGTTGTTATGATGACGTTGGATATTTGGCAGCCGAAAAGTAAATTTGGAAAATACCTAGGGATCCGGGGCCTTCTGCCGACCCAAGGTTACATAGACTCCGGCCTGGCTCTTATCATTAAACCCTTTTAGTAAGCGTGTTGCTGAACATGCATTTTTAATGAGAGCGTATCAAAGCGGATTGAAAAGGGCATTTAACAATGACATGGGGACCCCTGGAATTTCTGGTGTACATACTAATCAAAGATCAAAAAGACGCAAAAATGAAAATGGAGTAGAAGCAATTAAAATTTATCGCCATCATAGGGGCTTCTCTAACTTTTGGTAGAAGCCAAGAAATAGTCTAGAGTTTCGCTCTTGAGTTTTCCTTTTACCTTCGGGCTGCTCTGACCCACAAGTGCATGACATCATTAGCATCAGTGATGAGTTTCCCTTGTTTTGGAGAACTTTTCTCATAACCCAAGTAGGTAATGGGAATGTAAGTAGAAGTAGACAAAATGCCACAGGGACATAAAAACTTTTATTCGTCATCTGCATTTAATTTGAGTGCCTTTACCGAACATCCATCCATGTCTCTGCAAACACACGTTGATTGCCTCTCAAACAGCCATTCAGCGGCGAACACATTGAAAACTAATTCAGCAGCCGTTAATTTAATATGTCCACCGCAATACCATAGTCGTTCCCCATCAGGTCTGGAGCCCCTTTTACTAACCACAAAACCACATGGCCATGTGGACCACGCTGGGCTTTTATGTCCTAATTGAAATGCCTCCCATTTCCCATTCCCCATTCCACTTTCACATGTACATATTTCCCGAGCGGAATGATGCTCAGAACTGAATAATTGCAGGAGCCGGGAGTGAAAAGTCATTGGGACGCACTTCCCGACTTTATCGCAGAGTCGCTGACAACATTTTGCTTTTAGGGTTAGACGATTGATGTTTTGTGGCGTAACAATGAGTAACAATGAAATCCGAACGAAGGGCAGCAGGAAAGATGATGAAAATTAAACAATAATGGAAATCGGCGGATGTGTGCATTAGGAGGAATTAATTATTAATTTACACAATAGAATAAAACGAAATGGGGTGAAAGTATATGCAATAAAAAAAGGCTATTTAAATTACGCAATGCGTTTAATTTTGTGTTAGATGTACAAATATTCTCTGAGGGAATGGGAATTAAAGCCTAATTGACAGAAAACCAGCCACCGTTTTCTGATTGGCAGTGAACCGAAATTAAATGCACGTTAAATTCATGCTGATGATTTCGATTAATGAAGTAATTTGTGTTGTATATCTCCCAGCAAAAATGTCGATTTTAGGGTCTAGCTAACCCACATCAATTTAGGCTCGTCGGAATGAGAGACACACGCACAATCTATAATTAAATGCGAACGCAACATTTGGTATTCCTGCCCTTTTGAGCGAGAAACCAACCAAGCAGTCGTTTACCTTTGAAAGTTTTCTACCTTTTCCGGTCTGCCAGCTGCACAAAAAAACATAAACACGATGTAAATGTTGATTTATGACAACCACAAGCACACGCAAATGCCACTGTGCGTATACGTAATCACACGCAATCTTGAGCGCCCGAAAGCATGCTACAAAAAGCATTATTCATCGATGCCGCTCGTATGCGAAAGCAGATAGCGTAGATCCAGCAGCTTAGAAATTAGAATTGCCTGCCTTTCCGAAAGCCCAGAGCTCACCTCAACCCAGAGCCCAAAAAAAGCCCCCAAACACGGTCACAACTCCCACATACATTTCATATTCAGCTTGGGTACACAAATGCGTCAGCCACATGTCAATTTGCATCTGCTTGTGTTTTCCTCTATCTGAGTCCCAGCCCCTCGGTTCAATTCGCTTGGCACACATTGTTTATCTTTGCCACGCATGTGCCAGAAATGAAAAGCTTAAAATTTCATTTGAAGCCTATTATAATTGTTTACACACCACGAACGGGGTGCGGGATATCCGGAAACATTCCTGGCGCTCTGCCCTTCCATCAGGTAGCCATTGTATTACATTCCAATTATGTATATGAATGGGGAATACACATAAGTTACAGGGTTGAAATTCCTATACTCTAATTTTACATTGGCTTTTGGACTGCAAACGAAATTCCTTGTGTGCTTTTGTACTAGAATCTTTAGCACTTGTAGAACTAAATGAAAATAATTTCATTTTTGAGTCTCATCATAGAAATAGAATATTCATGTCCTCGGCTAGTTTTCATACACTCATATTTAGAAAGTGTTTCTTCGCACGACCTTCGCCATAAACTAATTTCTAGCTCATTTCACCCTCTCACACAAACACACACGTTCATATACAAATAAGGGTGTGTGTGTGTCGCGGCCTTCTGCTAAATTTAGCACACTTTTAAGCGCCACAGCAAGAAAAACAGAATGCCAGCGCCGAAGAAACGCAAATGGCACTTAAAACCCAGCAGACAAAACTTTGAGGGTCTTCCTTCCATACATACATATTTACATATGTGCATATGTGTATAAGTATGTATGTATATATGTACGTGCCTGTTTTGGTATTTGTAAGCCACCATGCTCCTGCACTCATTCAGCTAATTGCATTTTAATGCGCATTATAAAGCTGCCCATTGCATAGTTCTCAGGTGCTTACAGCTCAGAAATATATGCATAAAATGCCGCTGTCGTTATTTGTTGTTCTATTTAGCATAAATAAATTGCATGTGGGATATGCAAATGCGCCGCTGTTACACGCTAAATGGATGTGGATGCATTTTATTAGGTAAGCTGTGGGCGAGATTTGCATACCCAAGATGGAGTGAAATAGGAGGTTTCTGCCAGGTGTGCACATACCATGGTTGTGGTGCTGAGCTATAATAAAACCTGTGTAAACATGTGATGGACAGCGCTCTTGTATGCTCTTAGTGCATTCAAATCAGCATTAATCTACATGCAGATTAATGGCCCAGTCTAAAATATTTAAAAGCCATAGATTGAACTTAAATATTTAAAACCACAGATTGAACTTAAATATTTAAAACCACAGCTTGGACTTTAGTAGAATACTGAGTAGAACGCTTTAAGCGAACTGCAAGTCACGACTGCTCTGCAAAGGTAGCAAGAACTCAATCAGAATCACAAAACAACGAATTGTGCAGTGAATTGCTAAACGCCAAGTCAAGAATGAACAACTGTTAGCAGATGTTTGACTAACTGGGTCATTGTTTGCACTCACAATTGGCAAGAAAGTGAGCATGGCATTTTCCTCGGTTTCGCCTAAACCAATCTGACACCGAAATGCACAAAACGCTAATCGTTGGGCCGAAAAGAATGCCCCCTACCTGGTCCACTCAATAAGGGGCATCAGTTTCTTCCTTTCCCTTTGCATTTGCTCCACTAACAAACAGCTTTATTATGCACTAGCCGACATCCGAGCCCCTCTCGTCTTCATTTTTGGCCCACCACAAAAGTGTGCTCGGCATTTTCTTAACCATTTCCTGGGCTCGCTGGCATTCTTTTGGCCCCAGGCTCAGAATCAGCCTCAGTCTCAGCCTCAGTCTCAGCCTCAGCCACCACTGCCTTTTCATGAATAACAAATCAGGCTAAAAGACAAAATCTTCTCCACACCGTCGTGCCCCACATTCTGCCACCGGATTCTAGGATTCTAGGATCCGTGGGATTCCGGAGGTCGGGGTCCATAGCCTGAGCGGGCAAAAGCCGCAAGTTCTATGCATAGAAAACTACGCCGAGCACGATGACGAGGATGAAAGCCTTAAAAACAAAAAGCAGCATGAGAAAAAAAGGATGTTTAGCATGGGAGGACTAGGCATGGTTGGACTGGGCATGGGAATGGCTGGCTGGCTGGAAAGGGCTCGGCCGGTCCACTTTCGTTGAATTGAAAAGAAATTGTGCAAAAAACACTTGTGCCACCGAGCTCTTCACAGTTCTCGATTCAGAGTTCTCAACGTCGTCGTCGTCAAGTGTTTGTCAAAGTTTGCCCCAGGTTAGGCCATGGAATTGTAGCCCGTTTTTGTTCATTTCAAAAGTAGCAAATCAAATGACGTGTGACAAGTGCGGTCCGCAAGGATATTTATGCGAAAAGCCACTCTGAATGGGCGCACTGACAAATAACTGGCTCAACCTTGGCGAATATGCATAAATAAAAGGATAAAAGTCAACATCGATGGAAAATACATTCCCTGTGGTGAGCAGAGAAAAGGTAACTTTAAAGAGACATTGTACAGTTTCGTCTCAGATTCCGAATTTTATGCAACTTTCTTAACTTACAGATGACTTGAAACTCATCAATTTTAATTAATTTAATTCAATAATGCAAAAGCCTAAAGGAAGTCATTTGATCTTACCTAAGATTTTATAATTGGGTCATTCGTAAAGTTACTAACTGGCGAAAAGTAAATAAATAATGATTGAAATAAAACCCTCTCAAATTTGGCAAAATTGTTCAAATTGAAAATTGACATGCAATTTCACTTAAATTGCGCCCACTGCTCCACGCAATTTTCCAGGTGAAATTCGATTCAGGGCACTGCGAAAACAGAAATCAATGGCAAATGGTAAAATGGTAAATGGTAAATGGAAACAGGCTAAGCTCAACTGGCACGTATTTCATGTGCCGACTGGAGAAGACAGACTTAAGTCGAGTGTGGAATAAAGCAATATTTTGCATTTTCCACCTCCCAGTCGCACGACCACAAGCCGACTTAACTCAAAGTGTGCAGAAATCGAAAACACTGAAACAGAAACGCTAAGCACATGTGTATATATCTGTGTATATTTGAGAGCTGTTTGCTTGTTTACCATTCCCGGCACGCACATTTCTAGGGGGGAAGTTTGTGGTGGAAGGGGATGGGGATTCGATTCGATTCTAAGAGATCTTAAGTACATAATACCTGGGCTCACTTCGATAATTACAAATCGCATGGCTTCTAGATATGTACGTACACTTGGCGAGGGAAAGGCGGCTAATGCAAATGCATAATGCTCATCTGCTGATGAAGTGAATGCCGAGGCGGAAATTTAATGCCAGAAATTGCAAATTTCCTGCTATCAAAAACTTGTCGAGCGGCGTGGAAGGAAGCTCTCTGCCTCCATCCAGCACCCAAATACACATGCCACTCCACTCCACAAAACACGTGTGTGTTTGATGCAAAAATGGTTAGCCAAGTGTATTTGTTGTCCCCGTTTCGGTTGTTATGTGTATTTGCATATTTGATTTGCCAGTTTCGAGCAAAGCCAGTTTTGCTGCTGCAACCAGATTTGGCCTCCACTCTCCACTCATTCTGTGTCTTTGCCACACATGTCATATAAGTACTGTGGGGAACAGTTTAAAATGAATCTCATTTCGGTTCCCCTAACTGCGACATCTTTAACACATGAAAATCACAGAAATTTAAGAAAATTTTACTCATATAATTTTTAAACATTTTCGCTTCAAAGAACGTATATAGTGAGCTTTTCTTCAACGAAAGGATGTCAAATTGTACCATATATGCACATAAGTACTACGAGTTCTTTCAAGAAACTACAAAAAACTAAATATATGGGTATTAGCTAGTGATATAACTCACACAGATTAAGCTCAAAGAAAAAGATTTAACAATCAACAAATAATGACAAATGGCTAAAGCCTTAGTAGACTATCAAACAATATGAAGTTGATTTTTGGCTTTATGTACACTGCCTGTCGCTGACTGATTAATGGAAGCGGAAAAAAAGATGGCCAAGTCAGCGAAAACGCCGTGATTGATAGTTTAAGTTGAGTTTAATGAGGCCTGAAGCCCAGAAGCACAGAAAGCCAAGTTGGTTATTCGGGGCTTAGCACCCGCCACTTCCGCAGCATATCCTTAACCACCAATCTCCTTTCAGACACTTCGCTCCACAAATTCCGCCTCGTGAGTCACGCACTTTGTTTATTAATATTTATACACATTTAATCGGCACGCAAAACTTAATTAAACTTTGCGCACTGCTTTTTGCCCGACCTCCTAAACCATCAAAAACCCGCCACGAAAAAAAAGGATGAGCATTGCATGGCTACCCTGACAAATTGCCTGCGAGGATGTCGAAGGATTTCGAAGGATGGGTGGGGGTGTGTGGGTGGACGGCACGTCCAGAGCTGAAAAGCAATTTGCAAGCTAAATGATGATGGTTCCCCGCACTTTGTTATGCAATTTTTAGCTGCCCAGCGTGCTGCTCTTTTAAATGCAAATTCTCCGCAGCGACAATTAATTCTGTCCCTCGTTTTGGTTAGCAAAAGTGTGTGTGAGTTGTGTGTCAGTCAGGCCAATATCCGCCGAAAACTAGGTTACAATTTGTTTGGCCCGAAGCCGAAAGTTGTTACAGTTTGATGGGACATCATCAATTAACTGCGCACACAACTGTACTTCCCAGCCACAGAACACTGCTCGAAAGGGGGTGGTACTTTAGTTGCGTGGAGAGGGTAGGGGTAAGGGGGTGGCCATCATTTCTGACGTCCTGCGGTTTTCACCCAATGGTCAATTGCAAACGAGGATACAAAGCTGTTGCTCTGCACGCTTGAAAAGTTTGCCGTATCCTTTTAGCGTTAACTGTACTTTTTTGTTAGTTAGTTGTCGCTGCTCTCAACTCGCTCTCTCACCCAGTTGCAATTCTTGTTGTTGTTGCGCTCTAATTCGCCGTTAAGTGGCTTTTGGACATTTGTTGCGAAACTTTTCTCCTTCCCTTTTCCTCCCTTCCCTTTCCGCCATCGTCTTCTGTGGCTGCTGTTTTTTCATTGTCGTTGTCGATACTTCTAGCTGCGGTTTTTCCCCGCAGCCAGTGTTGGTAAACGGCAGCAGGTTAAGTCCTGTCGCGGTAGCTTAATGAGTGCCGCGTGGTCACGCAGGATGGGAAGTTGGGGTGGCACATGGCACCAAGTGCTGCAAGTGCCGGCATCTAAAGGACACCAAAAAAACGTTGACAAAAGACCTCTAGTAAATTAGTTTTTCAATTGTCAAATTCTAGCTGAAGTGCAAAGCACTGGGTATTAGTTGTTGGCCTTTGGTTAAACATCTTCTTGTAAATTGTTTTAACTTTTTAGAACAATTACTCAACACTATGGAAACATGAAAAATAATCTTATAATTTTGTAACTTTTGTTTAACTTTTTAGAACAATTACTCAACACTATGGAAACATGAAAAATAATCTTATAATTTTGTATAACACTACCATGTTTTAATTTATATCATTGTAGCTTCAGAGCTCGTAGTACACATATGAATTGTAAATTCAGTCAAGTGTTTGTAAGGTAATGAATACATTTCCACTGATCAATCAAACAACGCAAATATTTATGAGTGTAAATAAATATGCAAATTCTATATTCTTTTTTCAACATTTTTGCGTGGCCCAACTAAATAGACAAAGCAATGTTTGTTTAAGATTTTTGCGTTTTGGTTTTTTCCAAGTCATGCGTGCGTCGGCATTTTAACGTCCCCGCCGTGGAAAGCAATTCCCTCGCCTTATCTGCAATCACAATCTCGATTTGATGACCATTATGCTGCATAAATAAACCAATAATTTAATTTTAAGCCCACATTGGCGCTGAAGCACCTGGGTGCGGCGGAAACAAAGCGATTTTATCCATGGGCCATGAAGCCCAAATGGCCATCATGGAGCACACACATGTGCTCGAATCTGTTGTGTATACGAGTATGTGTGTGACTACACTGAGCCAAAATGAATCGAGACATCCTTATCATTGGTGGAATGAATTCCTAGGCACAATTAGAAGTGATCAATGCTGAGAGCAGTTGGTAGCATAAAAGTATACATATATGTATGGAGCAGAGATTTCTAGTGATTTTTCTCAGTGTGATCGTAATACCACCTACCACCGCCCAGAAAACATACGTGTTTGGAGGGAGACGCTGTCTCGTTGTTATGGACAATGATGCAGGAAGATAGCCAGAGATTTTATGGCGCACATTTCATGTGCAAAAAGTATCCAAGGAGACGCCATCGCCGGGGAAAAGTTGTTTTAATTACAGGAACGGAACATGGCGCACTCATGAAACTCAGACGGAGGCGGAACGTCTTGCCATTTCAGCTGCTCCTAATAACCGACTGACACTCTTCCATGCATGAATGCATGGCTCTGTTAAGTGTGAGTATGTGTGTGTATGGGTGAGGGAGAGGTCCTGGTCGAGTACAGTTACCGACAAAAGGCTCTCGACGTGACTGTCCACCATTACGTATGCAAAATTTAATTTCGCAAATGAAAACGGGGACGAACGGACACGCTGAAGCTGCCCCGACAGTCGCAGTCACATTGGCAGTCACATTTGCAGTCACATTTGCAGTCACAGTGACTGGCAAAAGTCATGCCTTGCACTTAAAATTAAAATCACCAACCTCTTGTTCGCTCTTCCATTGTCCGCCAGCAACTTTGCCCCTTCCATTCACTGCGCTCATCTCTCCCAGCCAGACACAATTTAACAAATTAAAAAAATGCAGGACCTAAAGGATTGAGGGCTGGCGTGAAGAAAGGATGCTGGGCAAACAGGAAGGGACAGCGCCGTGGAACGACCATGACCAAGAGATTTGCCAGGCGAGGCGGGAAATATGCAAAAGGCTTTGGGGAATTGCCCATAAAAAGCTCATCTAAGTTCTGCACGGGGGGTGAGGGGGAAAATAGGGAAATAGGGGACAGAGAACTGCAGCAAGCCACCGGCACCCTAAGTGCACCCGGTAAACACCGGGTATTTCAGCACCCGGGTGTTTGTAGACACTCTATTTTCAGCAAGACAACACCGGGTGTTTGCACCGGGTGTCTTTGCTACTTGCACAAAAACCCGGGTGTCTGCTGTGCAACAAAGTTAGGGTGAGTGACGCGCAAGCAACGATCGCCGCAGTACTTTTCTGTATGCATAAATTGTATGGGTGGAAGCGAGACGGTTCAGAAATGAAGGGTGAAAGGGAACACCCAAGAAAAAGGTCGTGCACATGTTTTTGCGCTTTGATGTATCTAATGTCTTAACAAAAAACCAACTTATATATTATTAAAAAATATATTATATATTTTATAACTTAATTAACACTATTATATTTCTATTGTTTTTTCGTTTGTTTTTTTTTATTATACAATTTTATTTATTATTCTTTTTATAAAATTATACATTTATAGAAGCAAATATTACAAATTTTAACAAAGCAAATAATATAATATATACAACGAAAAGTATATTTTGCGTTGTTTAAATTTCTGTAAAAAGAATGCAAAAAAAGGAGACGATCTTCAGATTTTGGGCATAATATATTTCGTTTTTCAGGAATTATGCTACCACAGGCACTCGAGTGTCCACCAGACACCCGGGTGTTTGGCGAGACACCCGGGTGTTTCCGAGAAATAAATGAGTGTTTTTGCCACTCATCCCTTTTTGGGCACTTGCCTTTTTCTGCATGTTTGCCTTCTCTACTCTTCGTTATGAGTGGCGAGTGTGATCGGTACCGCTACTAGAGTGCCGCATTGATTCGGGTGGCGCACCAGGGTGCTGCAGACACCGAATATTTGAGCGGGTTTGCAAGTACCGCGTGACGGCGTGAGTGGCACCCGATACCCAAATTTGTTGAGTGTGATTAAGGTGGCAAAAAAGGCTACCCATGCAGTTCTCTGATAGGGGAATCGCATGATGTCGTTTGGTAGTACATTCAAGTTTAAAGTTTGATTAAGCACAAAGTTTGTGGAGCTTAGGTTGTAGATAGTTGCTCACTAACAATTATGCACTTATAACTTTGGTTCATTGCGATCTCAAAACTTACTCAGCATAAATAGAGGGAAATGAATTCCATTCAAAAACACTTACCTGCAAAGAAATAAAAATAAATATTAGAAACTTTATGAAGGACATCATTTATCGGACTTGTGAGGTTATAATTTATTAAAACAGTATAAGACATCCTTCGTCATCTGCCATCGCATACATTCCCGCAGTTAGGATCTCGACCACTACACATCATGTATTCTGGCACTTTTCCACCAAAAAAGAAAGTGGAGGAAACGGGCCAAGAGAATTCCCCAGACAGTCGGAGGAGCAAAAACATTTCGACCTTTCCGCCATATATATGTATGTTCATGTATAGCTATATATAGAATGTTAGCATAGAAGGCCGTGGGATTTGCAGAAGGACGTGCATGATTCATTGGATCGGGGACACGGGGCCAATGCTTTAATACGGTATTAAGTCATTTCATTTATTATTTAAGCCGCGAACTGTGGGCTGTCAAAAATGCAATCGCCGTGCAGCGGGAAAGTGGCAGCAAAAATTGTGGCGCCGCGCGACGCGGCTCGGCAGCTTGCAGCAAAATTCAATTACGACCTCGATGGCAGGCAACAGTCGGCGGGGGTAACGAGACGTAACCGTTGTTTGCCCATAAATTGTTTGTAGTTATGTCAATAATGTGTGCTGCCATCGCTGATGTGAGAGCGGATGCGGATGTGAATGCGGATGCGAGTGCGGATGCCGATGCTAGAACACACGGCAGCCGTCGGTTTTTTTTACTTTGCCCCCATGTGTCAATGGGGAAAATGCGCGCAATAAAAAAAATGGAAACGCCAAAGCATCGGCATTTTCCAGGACAATTCAGGAGCGAAGAGGCCCCATCATCTCGCATCGCCTCCCCTCGTTACATGTGTTCATAATTTCTGTTTTTATTAACAGCAGCAAAAAGCTGACAGTCGCTGCCAGAACAACAAAGGCAACAAAAGCAGAAACAGCAAGGAAAGCAATAATATTGTACAAATAATGCCATAAATATATTTGAAATGCCAGGCGCGCAGCGCGAGGGCAGATCCAGATGTTTCGGAATAAGCATGGCAACAGAGATATAAAAGCAAAAGATACTAGCTTAAATATGCTTAGATGGCTCAAGTCAAGAAGAAATTTGTTATATTTTTAATAACTCAGTTCCCATACATATTACTCTGCATTTGGTGATTAATAGAAAGCTTGAATGTGCCCATTTTTTCAAGAGTCCTCTACATTAAGTCCACAATGAACGATGGAAAACGAAGCGAACTCTAATGCAAAATGACAATGCCGATGGAGGGGCGGTCGTCATCTTTACGGCCAACATTACAGCCATCTTGTCCCTCGGGCCAATTGTTCAATCATTGGGGTAATCAACGGTAGATAATGGCGGGGGAATGCGAAGGCAGCAACGAGGGGGCGGTAATTGCAGCTCGTAGTTGGAGGGCGTGGCCTTCGTTGGCAGGGCTTTCTCATTAGACAACTGCTTAATTGGCTTCTGCTGCTCCTCTGCTTGAATGTGCTGTGGCGGAGGAGCGAAGAGCCAGCAGTTCGGGAATTTCTTGGGGAAGTTAATTGGATGTTTGGTTGATCATTGTAGCTGGGGCTTGATGCACTTGTGTCTGCCACAAAATTCCGCTCGGAATTGACTTTTGTGGCGAGTGAAACGCGTGCCGCAGCTAATGCAGTTGCCACCGCATAGTGCCACTCGATGGCATATACTCCTGCGTTAGAATTTCCTTTGAGACTCAGACATTCTGGGCATTCTAAGCTGCAACTAAGAGTTGACACAGATGTTGTCCTCGAAGATATTTATAACGGTGTACACATTTGAAGCACACATGCAGTCTATATATATTCTTTGCAAGAAAAGACATTATATATAATTGTTTATAAACGATCAAATTACTTTATCAAACATTTACGCCATAATGTTCAGTTACAGTGCGGTAGGTCATTCCTAGTTATATCTTTTTGCCCCAAGGCTATTTCGTCCCTTTGTATCGCAAACCAAACATACAATTAGAGCCAATAATCATAACTCATGGTAGATGAGTGCCGTCAACTCAGGACTTCCTCGGTTCAGACGGTTTTCCCCTACCAGTTTCATGGCACTGCCACATTACAATTCATTTATATGTGGCATGCAACGTTCGCAGCCATTAATCAGCATTAAAAGTGTCAACAACAACAGAGAAGGCAGCAGGGAAAGCTGGGAAAGCGGGAACAGAAGGAGATCCTTGCTGTATGCAAAGCGAAAAAGGAATATAAGAGCGAAAAGCTCTCATAAATAGCTGCCAAGACGCTGGAGAAAGGCGGAGAAAGGCGAAGAAAGGCGGAGAAAGGTGAGTGGAAACTGCGTAGTCATAAAGCAATCAGCAGGTGTTTGTCATATTCCAGGACACAGTCCGCTTGCCGCTGTAATTTATTCTCCACAACTGATGGTTGTTGCTATTGTAGTCCATATAGCGTCGGTTTATTTTCACTTGGGGAGGGGGCAATTGGTTTTCGGGGTGGTGTTCTCACTGCAAACTTGAAAAATGTGCGAAAGTTCTCGGTGCGAAAAACTGTGCAGAATTTTATGTTTAGCTGGAGGAAAATAAAAAATTTTCCGACATAAACAGAGCTATTCGAGATATCGGAGAACCGTGGAAATTGCTCGCTATATTGTTGGTATTTTTGCAAGCTTTTTAAGTGAGATATATTTACAATACGAAATGTACTTCAATTATATTAGCCCTCAGAAAGAACAAATATGGAGACAAATATCCTGGTATTAACCCTTCAGAAAGAATTAATATGGAGACGAATATCCTGGCATTTAGCAGCAAGAAACTTCAGAGAAAGAGAACCACAAATTGATTAAACTTTTGCTCTCAAAGTTTGTCTCGCTGACCGAACACCTTTTGTTCGAAATGTTTTGCATTTAAATGAAATTGAATAAGCCGCTAATCCAATTCAGTGGACCGCCGGGCGGCGATGGTTGCCATGTGGGCGTGGCCCTCCAGCGGCACAAACAAACAAAGGTTGGGCCACAAGCCAGAGGTGGCCAAAACCACAGGCGAAAGCAGCAGTTTCCACACTCACTTCCTGCTGTTTTCATTGTGCGTACGTACTGGCAATTAATTTGCATGCGCAGCCATTTTAGAGTTTAAACGTACGAAAAGCAATTCCGACATTTTCCCGGCCAGTGGGAAATCCTAAAGCATTTCTTAGCAGCTTTCCGCTCGATGGAAACTCGAGCGTTTTCCCAACTGCCGTTTTGGAAATCGCATCTAATGCCGCATGAGTGTTTTACCCGCGTAATGGGGCATTGGGGAAAAATGCCAAACAGGATTTTCCATTTGTACGCGCTTTCCACGTTCAACTGAGTTTCATTTCGCTAGCTTAATCAAAGTTTGTGCTCCTTTTGTCGCAGTTTTCATTCTTGTCCGACTTTTTTTTTTTTGTGCAAGAAAGCCATTTTGCGGGGCAGCCAGCCAAAAAGCTGAAAAGTTGTGCACCGTCAATGGAGAATTAACGAGAACTGGAAGAAAACAGATCGCCTCGAGCTGGAAAATCCAATGATTCGGCAAACTTTTCATCCCTTTACCAGCGATGATAGTGCATTCTCATAGGAATCAGCGGTGGGTTGAGGGAATAGCGAATAAAAAGGGGTTTATTTATTGTAAGAATAGAATTGAAACACTAATGAAATTGTTATAATAAATAGCGAGCATTATTTTTAGTACTTAATATTTGTAGACCAAATATCTGAATGTAATCAAAACACATTAGTAGATCTAGATAGCTGCTAAGTGTTTCTAGAAAATAAAAATGAAATGAATTATTGACAGCAAGCAATTTATGTGGCTTGGTATCGCAGAGCACAAATCGAAAGCCCTAAAAAAGTACAAGAAAATTATGAATATTTCGGTTGATTTACGGCCCTTTCGCAATTGATTGCCCATATATGTAAGCGAAGTAAGTAAATGGCCGTAAATTTACTGATTTAATTGGAAATAAAGAATGACGGCTATATGGAGTTATTGTGTTTTATGTTTGCAAAGTACTTTACTCCAGTGCAACAAAGATTAGAGAGGGCAAAATGCATTCGCTGCCGCGGGAGAAATTTACAGCGCATAATAAAGCGCAAGGAGAAGGGGGCGTGGCAGGTGGCCATAAACCGCCAGCGAGCGGCAGTAAAATATGAAATGCCATAAAGATATATGCGGAACATAGCGAACAAGCAGCCCCGAAACCAAACAGCCACAAAAGTAACATAATTTTCCGCTTGAAATGCGCTCCAAAGCGTTTCCCCACATTCCGTAGCCCAGTGTGTCTCATTCTGCATTATTTATACGCCACACATTGCATGAACGGGGAACGAGGAAAAAAGCAGCCAGCAGCCACAAATAAATTGCGAAGCGCCAAGAATTATGCGGAAGAAGTTTGCGAGTGAAGTGAACTGAAATTCATTTCAGGCGATGTAAAGTAAAACTTTCTCCGCTGGACACCTGCGATCTATGGCAAAGTTTTGCTGAAAGGCGCTCCAGGCAGCAGAGGAACCAGAGCCACCAGAAGCAACCGCCCCACGATGCCAACGTACATGCGTCCTGACCAAACATTAAGGTGAAATGTATGCGCCTGGAGGTATGCAACATTTTGTCTACGACACCCGAACGGCCGACAGGACGAAAACGAAACGAAACAGAACGGAACAGCACGGAGAGGAGAGGAGAGGAGCGGGGTGGCAGGAGCGGCATGAAGGGAAATTGCGGGCAGAAGCTTGTCACGCACGGTGGTTTCTGTGGTTCCAACACAAGCCCAGGCTCGTCCATCAATCATGGCTTGCAGGACTCCACATAAGTTGGTCCCTGTGTGTGTCCCAGTGTCTCTCTCTGTGTGTGTCTCTGTGTGTGTGCCGGTTTCGGGTTCCATTTCGTTGTTACGTTGCCTGCAACAAATCGGCGTAATGTGCGGTGTTTGCTGCACTTAACGAGTACATTCTTCGCCCACCCAACCAATCAGCCACCTACCACCTATCCACTCCGCATCCTTTGGCTCCCACTTTGTGGTCAGTCTTGTGCAATTGCGACCATCAATCAGGAGCGCTCGATACCGCTCTCAAAATTAAATTGACTTTGATTCTGCAAAGTTTGACATATGCCAATGACGGATGACCGTCTAATTTGGCCCGCTTTTCGAGCTGATTAAGTGACAAATGTTTGCTCTTTTCCGAAATGGAGTGCGATGAATAAACAAAAAATATGTAATACCAATTTAAAAAAAATTTGAAAATTTGGCCACTTCAACTTTTATGTTGGTTCTCTCTCATATTTCGTTTATCAACTATGCAATGACAAATTGACGACACTTTATTTTTAGAATGTCAAACGAAACTATAATAGAGTTTGCGGTCTGACGTTTTATAATTGAAAATATTGTGTAATTCGCAGTTTGCTGTTGCGATGCTTCCATAAAATTGTGGCTTGAAAATCTAATTAATATGGATTAAACCAAATAAAGCTAATATTATTTCCTATTTTACTTGCTAGTATCTTTAAGTCTTTAAACTGAGTTTGAAGAATGTCACAAATTTCCATTTTGAGTACTTCATTATTTGCTATAGTGGAAACTTTATATAATTTCGTTACAAAGGATCAGCTTGGCAGTATTTAGCACATACATATGTGGCCACACTTAATAGCGTTACGCTTAATTACACTTTGCATCCATCGTTGCTGTAATTAACACCTCTAATCTACGGCCAACGTGACTCGGTGGCAAACTGGAAACTGGATGGGCCAAAAAGAGGGAATTATGCAGCGAAATAAGCTGAGAGCAATGGGAAGCGTGAGCAGATTCGCCTAATTGAAAAGAGCCCCATCTCGACGCGTTGCAAATTAGTAAACAGCAACAGCAACAGAAACAGAATCTCAACTGCAAATTGGCAAATCCGAGGGGTTTCGGCGGTAGGCGTATGTATGTGGGCGTGGCCGAGCAGCGGGGGGAGCGGTAAGCGGGTCTAAAGTCGGGTGTTAAATTATTTATGAAAGCCGCTGGCGACGACCAGCAGCGCACACACTTGTAGCCAGCTTGGGCCACATTAAGTTGGAGTTGAGCCAGCAAGCCGGATGAAATACTGAGCAGACTCACTGTGTGCCAATTAATTATTCATAATTAGCTGCTGACTAAATGTTTAACTAAATCAGAGGACTGCGTCTGCTGCTGCTGCGTCCTCGGTTGGGTGTTTATTTAAAAGATGACATTAGAAACGCCATCCGTGGGGCTAAACGTGGGCGGGTGTTTGCCTTTGGGCCCACAGCTAAATTAAAAGCCGGCCATTAGAAAGCAGCAGTGTTAATTGTGATTTATGATGCAGGTATCGTTGCCGCCCATAAAAGTTGAAAATAAAATATACGGCTTCCGCAAAGATAGCTGCAAAATTTATATGCAAAACCATGCACCACATAAATAAATAAGCAAAACGAAGAGAGAGATAGAAAGAAAATATATTTTAGTGTAATTCGATTGGCAGCGAAATGCAATGTATCTCGAATTTCTCTAATAAAGAAGTTGTCTGTTAATTGAAATGTTCGGCCAGGGAATTTTATATATATTATTGTTTTCCCCTGTTGGTCAAAATATTTAGTTCACTGTTGCAAAAGTTAGTAATATTTATAGTATAAAACTATTTGAAAGTCTAAACTTGTTTGTTTCGTTGAAGACTCGGCGGAAAGAGGCATTAAACTAAATGGGATTTGCAGTGCGATTTGCTCTACTGATTTCACCTATTCAACTAACAAAAATTGTCAACTAGGTCAACTCAGATGGCAGGATTTCTATTCGTTGAAAGGAAAACACCTGAGTAATACTTCCCATTGTGAGCCCTCGTTGATTCACTGATTTGCAAATTAAAATAAAAGTCAATGGCAGTAGAGCTCTCCGGAGGAAGGAATTTGTCATCGAGCAAAAACAATTTACCGACGGCGACCCTTCGAATCCTTCGCACCTCGCAAAACCCGTTTGCAATCCGTTTCCTGAGTAATTTCTTGTAGCAAAGTGAGAATTTCACTTGACGTTTTCCCCCTTTCCGTGTATGAGGGGGGCGGAGGGGGTTGGCTCCGCTCATGTCTAGCCAATGTCTACACAAGGACATACACACACACACACACACACACAGGGACAGACCGCACACCCACACGCACACACACACTGGCAAAGAAGGGAGTCTGAGGCGAAGCAGTCGTTGTCATTTCAAATAGAAGCGAGCCAACGACAACAACAGCAACAGCAACTAAAACACGACGGCTTTATGTTTGTGTAAATATTTAGCAAACAAGCGGCAAAAATTCTTGGCCAACTCAGGTGTTGGCTTTTAGCACACGTGTGCGAATACCTTGCGGACAGTCAGTCACTTGACGAATCTGGGCAGAACTCAGATTTGCTCTGGGTTCGCTTCCAGTCTAGACGAGATGCAAATGCCTAATGGGGTCGTAGGTCACATCAAGCACATACCAACACTTTCACAATTACAATTACAAGCACAGACACTGAAAATGGAGCAGTTTCTGAACCGAATTCCATTTAATTATTGCAATTTGCGGCTTTTGAACAACTTTCACAACTAGGTGTTTATGATATTTTAGTAATTTTTTTACTCACTCTGCTATGGATTTAGATAACGGCCAGCGCTCCATGGAGGCCTGATATTTCATATTCTCGATTTGCTTCTTTAATGCGTCCCGATCCATGTTTTGTAGAGCACTGGGATCCATGGCGGCTAGAATTTATCCACATACCACCCCTGCAAAGATGAAATCGTACGAGAGAGCGTGAGAGAGCGCCACTTTGGGGGTATTTGTGAGTATTTCTGAGTATTTGTGAGGTGAGTGCCTTTGCCATAAAAAGCTGCAAAGGCTGTCTCTCCCAGCGGCGTGCTAATTTGATGAGATGAGCGCGGACAGGGTGATTTTTGGGCGCTGTGAGCCGCACTTCGGCACCCTATACATCCAAAAAACATTTCCCGGTTCTGGTTTGCAGCCGAATTCGAGTGGCGATTGCGCAGAGCATGCATAACAAATCGATAGAGAGACATTTTTGGGGAGCACGTTATGCAGGCTAACAGTGCCGCCTGCAAGGCTGCCATAAACTCTGTTGACTTTTACAGGGTGGAAAGCGTTTGTTTACAACCGCAAAGCGTGGGGGAAAATGCGGAAATCGAGCAGGGCACAAAAAGGGCGCGCCCGCTTGGCCAAAAACTTCGAAACTTGCAAATGAAAAGCGAACAGCGAACAGCTGAGACTGCACTGCCCACTAAAATCCCTCATTTCCTCGCATTTTCCCCCGGCTTCGACTGACTTATGTGTTGTTATTTATGAAACTTACTTTCCACCATGTTTACCCACTTAAAGATGTTTGGCTCCTTTCACATTTCATAAATATCCTGCACACAAGGGCGTGCAAAGGGCGATGCAAACCCATGGAGAGCTGGAAATGAGGGGGCGAAAAACAAAGAAGCACTTTGCGTGTCCTTAGACAATTAGTTTTTGGTGTTTACACTTGGGCCGGCATTAAAGAGAGCCCATTTGGGGGTGAATTCGGACAGTGATGGAGATAATAGGTGAGATAAAGGGCAAAAGTTTACATGCTTTGGGGATGATAAAGTAAATACAGGCAGGCGGAAGAGGTTAACCAAGAAGCCATTCCAGGAAAGGGGCATTCAGGTCTCTGGCTTAATCAAGCAAAAGGTTAAAGGCCTGAAGGAAGAATACTATTCAGAAGAAGAAGTCTTTAATAAATTTGTAACTTAATGCTTAGTTACAAATTGTAATTATTACTGAGAACAACTAACATTCATGTTATCTGACTAACATAGGTCAACAGTCACATAGCAGTCACCATTGAGCCAGGACACGAACCCTTACTAACATTGTTAACATTAACAGACGTTAAAAATCGCATGCGAGAAAAGAAATAGCACTACAACTTCTTAACAGCATGTTAAGCATAAGAAGATCTGTTTTTTAATAAAGTAGCAATTTTTAATCCACCAATGTATAAAAAAAACATCAAGACCCCAACTCATCGGAAGGTAATCGATAACTAATAAAACCACACAAATAAAAAGCCGCAGAAAGCGGCAAAAACAGGATGAGTTTTTCGATATGGGCCACATCGCAAAACGGATAAAGGAAAACGAGTAGAAGCAGGTCCTGCCCCAAATCCACTGAACCGACTAAAGACGCAACATGACAGCCCTAGGATGGGGATGACACCGACACACAGCTGACGCTTCTGTAGGTGTAACTTTAAATACAAAAAGGACGCACTGGGCAACCCCTCAGCTGCCTTTTTCCTGTCCAGTTTGATACATCATTTTTTGTCGCTTCGATGGGCAACTTTGACACAGGTCCAGAGTGCTGGGTCCATTGTCTCTGGACCCCTTCACACGGCTTGTTTGCATCTACTGCCCCATTCTCCACTTCCTTCTTCTTCCCGCCAAAGGACGAAGCTCGCTTTTCTACAGCTGTCAGGTTGCTAAAGGATTTTAGGCTTTAACCCAATCTGCTGCTGCCGCTTCGAGGAAAAGTTGCTCCTCTCGACAACCTGCGGGTTGTTTGCCATTTTTGTTTTTCCAAAAAAAGCTTAAAGCTCAGTGTCCGGTGACACTGTTGGCCAAATGTGTTAATGGCAAAATTGTTGTAAAACAGCTCAGATTTAATATAGCCCATGTGCATAGCTTGTGGGCTTATGTGGCGAAGTTGCAGCAGATAAGTTTATATGGAGCAGGACCCTCTCCACTCCATCCGGCATGTCCTGGCACATGTTGACAGCACTGACCAGCAGGAACACTAAAAGCTTTAAAGTTGGTTTAATTAAAACTTTTCAAAGTTGTCCCTCCAGAGAGACTCGATGTAAGGGGACAGGATTGAAAGTGCAAATGTTGCTATAGCTGGTTGAATAGCGCACAGTTCGGGATAATTGATAAGTGGCTTCTACACATTTCGCAAATTAAAGACTCCAATCAAATATAGAAACCATGAAGCCATTTCAAGTTTTCACTTCTCGTATTTCTCATTCTATCCACATCAATTGAATTTCAATGAACTTTCAAGTTCTTGGGGTATTCTTTAAACTTAGCAAAGTTTACGCAAGATCATAGTATTAGCATAGCGCAACGGAAATGCATCCAACTTAATCACCGTAACTAGCAAACATAACGCAGGTGCAATGCTGAAAGTTGAAAACGCATTTGCTAATCAAAACATTACCTCATTAAGCTAATGAACTAAATCAAGTGCAGTTTCCCTCGGTGCTGCTCTTTACAAAGGTACTTTGCTCTGCAGGAATTTAGCCCCGCAAAATCCAATGTTTTCTCTTATCCCTGGCTGCTTAAGTCACCAACTAATCCCTGACATCATCGCCACCGCTTAAAGTGCAACAGCAAGCGGAAAGGGACAGTGGAGTGTGGAGTTCGGAGTTCAGGGAGGAAGCTGTCACCGAAGAGCCCCATTTAACCCCGATGGCAAATCTTCAACGTAAAACTAAACTAATTGCTTCGAGCTATTGCCGCCATCGACTATCCCTCCCGACTGAGCCCTCCACTTGCGGCTGTCCTGAAACCCAATATGATGGCGATGCGCCATTAAGCACCGATGCACCAGCAGCAACCCAGCTCGACTGAAAAACTAGCAGAAATTTGTCTGCGGGCGAAGAGCGCAGGGGCGTGGGGCAAGGGGGTCGAGAAAGTCAGCATGCAACGGACATAAATCGTTAGCAAAATGTTTTTGGCGGCTACAAGCGGCAGCCACAAACCAAAGTCTTTACCCCACTCCCCCCTACCCACTCGCCCTGCCGCTCAAGTTTTTCGCGTGTGTGTCAACAGGCGTTCAAGTTTTTTGGCACCCCCTCCCCCTCCCCTGCCACTACCCACGCCTCATAAAATAGGGTTTCTGAAAGCGACAAGAACAACTGCGACAAGTCAAGTGATTCCTTTTCCCCAGCTTTCTCCCCGATAAGGCATACAAATTGTGAGCTCTGCCCGAGAAGTTACTCAATCTCGAAGAGCATGAACATGGTACTAGCATCCATTTGCTCGTTAATAGATAGCCACAGTCCCCCCACCCCCCACTTAATGGTCACTGGCCATTTTTCCACCAATTTGGGCATTACCTCGGGCCCACTTTGTGCCTGGTTTCCTTCGATATTGTTACCATAATTGGCATTAGCCAAGAATGTCCCTCGAACTCACAGAGTTCCCAAGAGAACTGCTGCCCGTTGGGGTGCGAGAAACGATTTCAGCTTGTTAGCTTAATTTTAAATGCGGAAACTTTCCGCTCGACACGAAATACTTTAGGGCATATTTTCATTGTTAACGCAAGGTGGGTGGAATTCCAAAGAATTTCATTGAAGAAAAGCGTGTAAAGGGAATTAACATGCATAAAAAGGAGCAGACTGCACTAATTGGATGGAAAGGGATTCGGGAGAACCTTTGCTAAAAATACAAGCACCCGTTAGAAAATGGATGTATTTTTAAAAAGTGAACCGTAGAGCTGCCGAAATAATATATTCAAGCTATATTAGATTATGCTAAAGTTGAATAAGTTTAACAAAAATCATAGCACTACGTTTTCTCACTTAGCTTTCTACATTTGAAAAAGAACCACTTCTAATGCCACTTATCAACTCTCCGCCACAGTAATCGAATCACAATTATCACAACCCATTTTCATTTAATTATAACTTGAAAGTTGGCTAAACTTTTTGTTATGTTGGTCAAATCGCGTTTGTCACGTTTTAAAGAAGCAATCCAAACGTGGAAGGACAAATATTTATCCAGTCATTAGCGACGTTTCATTCGGTTACCTTTTGCGGTTCCAAACACTTCACTTCACCCACTAGCACTAAAACTGAAACAAAACCCGGAGCTGCACTAAAAAAAACTATTTTTAATCTCAAGATTATACAAATTTTACAAACTCATAAAAGGATTTAAGAATAAATCAAACTAGAACGGAGCTGTGAGAGACTTCTTTCCCGAAACAAAAGCAAGGATTATTTTTCTCACTGTTTTGCTGCGACGTTTATAGCGATGCGAACAACAATTTGTCCCAAAGAACTTTCAACGGGCAAACTTTTTGGCGCGGTTTTCGAGAGAAGTTTGGGTTTGGGAGAGTGTCGACAACAACTAACAAGAACCGCAAACAAGCAGACCGACTATGAGTCGTTGGAGCCGCGATGAAGTGCGACGACCCACCGCCATCGCCATCTCCAACGCCACCAACAAACTGAACAAACCAGCCCGCACATTTTGCTAAATCAATTTGCAGTGCTAAATGTTTAAAATACAGTATAATGACGTTCGGTTTTCGGGTCTGGCAATCTGCTGTCGCTTGTGTGGCTAAGTCGATCCATGCCCGGGCTAACCTGGCTTATTAGCAGGCTTGGAATGCGTTGGATTATGGCCAACAATTCAAATGTACACATAATTCACACCGATAGTCGACAGTCAACAATTTAAAGCAGTGCTGTTCGCATTAGCAAATATATATAACTAGCTACGAGCACATAGCAAGGGCTTTAAAACGTTTTGATATTCCGAATAATCTCTTTATTCGGTGATGAAGTTAAATATATGTACTATTTTGAATAACATCATCATGTTTTTTTGTTATTATTTGCAAGCCAGCTTTTACATTTAGCTAGAAATAAGACAACATTGTACATCCAACGCAAACGTGCTGTTACACGCACAACGTGGCGTATGCGTGATTTACACAAAGCCACCGAACATTTCAGCTGCCCAATGCCCAAGAACGGCAGCTCTAATGAGGATTTTATGGCATCACGTGTATGGGGAATTTACCTTAAAGCTACTAGGGGACTTGGGCTGTATTTCTTTCTTGAAATGACTTAAATCAAACGATCGAAATGTCAGGCCCAGAGGCTATTAAATTTACTAACCGACCGAGGCACAAATCGTTGCTGGAGTGCCATCATTTTTTAGGCGTATCATTGGCGCTCTGTTTGTTTATCTCTCGTTTGCCTGCCTGGCTGCCTGTTTGTTTATTGTTGTTTGCCAACCGTTGATGCCAAGTGCAGAGTGAAAAAGCAAAGCAAGAAAAACGGGCTACAAAAATGCAATTAAAATCGTTTCATGTGACAATTCAGTTACTATCCCTGTAACCACCCTGCAACCTCCCTGTCTCCCTTCACCCTGTTGACCGTGTTTGCTTGGCTTTGGCCTAGCCTGTTAATGGTCGGATGGCTTTCTCTTTTCGCAATGGCCCTTGCAGGTGAACCCAATATCCTATTGCACTGCACTGCCAGGCACAATGATGAATAGTTAGGCGGAAGATGGAGATGTGCGACGGACAAGCGATAACTGTTAACTGCTTCACTGAGTGCACAGTAAGATGAAACAAAAGGTCAGGGGTCGAATGGATGGAAAGAAGTACAGGACTAATGACACTTTTTCATTGGGAAACTGTCTTAAATAAGTGATCTTTCAATGCGAAGCGTAGAAACAACGAATGCCATTTAAGTTCAGTTGGAGCATCAGTACTCTACAGATTCAGTGAAAGTCATTCAAGTGAAGATTACCAAATGCCTAATGGTAAATATAACTTGGTCTTACCTAAGCAAGGTATTTGAACAAGTCCTAAGCAAGCAGCTTAAAAGTTGTCTACGTTTTCTGGCCGTATTTGGTATCCCTCGATCCAAAACTTGACCGTTTCCCACAGAGAACCACATAGTTTTTGGATAAGTACGCCTCCCAGAGCGAATATAAATACACCCTAGCCGAGCTGCTGAAGCAATTATCTTGCAAATTTCCTGCTCAAGATGCAGGCAAACTACCGACACGCAAGAACTACATGCATATCCAACCCCCAACACTCCGTGAGTGTGAGGAATGTGAGGATGTGAGCCGGAAGGAGCCCCCGGGGAGCCATTGCCATGGAGCAGCAACAAAGCAACTGAAAGTACAACTTGAGACAAAATTAAATGGGATGCCGGGCAGAAAACAAAAACCTCCATTAAATTTGCATTAAAATATTCAATTTGGAGCGAGGAACAGGGCTGGGCTGTGGCTGTATGCCATGCCAGCAGTAGTGCGGAAGGTAGCAGCCAAACCAGGACAAGCTCATTTGCACATTCAACAAGGAGTTGCTTCTGCGGCCAGCCCCAACCCCCCCTCCCCTTGCCAAGCCCCCACGAACCTCCTCCTTTGCTCCTTGAGAGCTTCAAAGGATGGCGCCCAACGGTTGACACGATGGCAACTTTCAGAAGATGACACATGCTGCTCAGCTGGCTGCTGGCTTTCCGTCTCGTCCTTTCCCCCAATCCTAGTTGGATCCTGTCTGCAGCGCCTTCTTTTATGCTTTAATTATTTGCAGCATGCAAAGTTAAGCTCTCTCACATACACACACACCGCGCACACACACCGCACACACTGGCAAACATTGGGCAAGGTATTAAGTTGTAAATATGTAAAAGTGTTCGCAGCTGCCGAGAGTTCCTCATTCATTCTGCGCTCTTCCCTTTCATACCCAGTGCTCGAGAAGTCTGCGGGTATATTGACAACTCGGCCGATAGCAGTAATAATAAAATGTATTGTAGTGAACTTGAATTATTTGTATAGCAATCTATAGTGAAAAAAGTATATAAGTTAACATATGGAATCTTAAAAATAGAAATGCATTCAAAATCTACACAACAGTGAAGAGCTTTTGCGAATAGGATATCGCTCCATCGAATAAAGTGTTTCCATATATTCCACGTTCTATTTTAAAAGAAAAACTGTTTTCCATTCCTTTCTGTGCGTTGCGTATGTCAAAAATGAATTACATTGCACGCTGCAGCTCGCTTTCCGCATCTGTGTGCGTGTCAGACTGTGTGTGTGTGTGTGTGTGTCTGCATATTTAAGTGCGCCACAAAGTATGCAGCAAAGTACAACAAACAGCTGTGCGGTCTGGTTACTTTTCGGATTTGGATGTGTTTTCCCACCCAGCACACACTACGTCAAAAAACAGGCTCAGCAGCCTACACAGCAACCAATTTAATTAATTTGTATGCGATACTTTAAGATGCTTTATAGCATTTCCTTTTGAAAGGCCAATGCTAAAATGCAACAAAGGGGTGCAATATCCATCATATTTCGAGAGAACATGCCAAATAATCCAATTATTTGAAAGTGACTCTCAAGAATAGAATATTTTTCGAAACATGTATCCTAATTCCCATACACAAACTGCCGCACAGGCGGAGAGCCATTTAGTTAGTGGTTCGTTGGCTGCTGTCGAGTGCTTAGTTTTAAATCCGATACAATTTACTTAAAGCCTGAGCCATAAATCTAGTACATCCGCCACACACACACACACAAAAACACATACATAAACGTGGAGAGAAACAGATGGAAGATGAGGGAAAGAGATAAAAAATATACGAACTGCAGATGAACAGTCTTTGGATTCCAGTTTAGAGCTCAAGGATGCCTGGGAAAGCATTTTGTGCACTTTTAATTGAGTGCACCTAGGTTTTAAGGAAATAATAAATACAAAAGTCTCTTGTTTCTTGCCTGTGTATATACATTTATTTTGAAATGTAATTAATTGAGCTTGGGCACAACAAAGATGAACAAAGATCGCTTGTGCAGCGATTGCCATTTCAATTACTTAGATAAGTAGATGCCACAGATACATTTCAATAATAGGTATGTTTGAAAGCACCGAATTTACTAACTGACAAAATAAGCTGGGAATATAGATAATATTTATAAACAGTTGAATTGAAGCTGTGTTTAATAGGTTGCTATGTATATCGATTTTGAAATCATTCTAATGACCATCCATCCCCTTAGAGCATTTTACAAATTGGCTGTTCTATGTGCAAATGTCAGATGCGCAAATCCTCTGCCATCAATTTCATTCACTCAGTCAATCACGCACAATGCAATTGAAGTGATTGTACGAAAACGGTGCCACGCCCCCCCTCCCAATCACTTAGCGCCCACGAGGGAGGGGGTGGGGTAATTGAACACACTTGTTGCCGGGCAACATTTAATCAAATCAATTTTTCTCTTTTACACATGCTACAAATGTTGCTAGCCAATCGCCCGAATTCCTGCTCGGCCATTTCGACTATGCAAATCCATTGTGACAGGTCGCAGGGGGGCGAGGGGGTGGAAGCGAGAGGGGAAGATAGCGAAAAAAAAATCTAATTGAATTTAGTTTACGGCAGTTTTTCGGCCCTTGGCCAAGCAATCCCCAAACGGCTATTCCCGCTCCCTCAAAAGCCGAAAGCTGAAAATTGGAACAACCGAAAAGCGCAACGCACAGGGGGCGTGGTTGGGGGCGGTGGGGTGTTTGGCTACGAGGGGTGGTTGGGTGGTTGGGGGGATGATGTGGGTTTGATATAGTGCCAAGCAATGCCAGGGCAGCGATGTCGAGGCATCCATAGAAATGCCAAGTTGCATTATCCGGATGGTTTGGCGGGGGGTCGGGATTGGGATTGGGATTGGCGCCTTTGTCTGGCATTTTCGTTAACAGCACGGCGGGCTGAAGGCCATCCCACCACCCACCACCAACTATCGTCCCTCTCCCCCCGTTGCAAGAACACGGCTGAATGACGACGCAAATAATTGAATGGGCGATCAATAGGTGAACAAGTCCGGGGCAAGCCAAGCTGAGTTCAAAACGCGCCCCAGCCGAGGTGGTTAATTGAATTAGCCAAGCTGCAGTGGCCTGAATAGAGTTCAGCTCACCGTGGACGCCCATCTGAGATTTGCTAATGAATGCAGTTCGCTGCTCTGCTCTTCTGCTCTTTTTCACTGAGGTCCTTAAGCGGAGTGCTTAAAACTTGGTGTAGCTGGAATTACTTGAAGAGCAATCGCCTAAATAGTTGCAGAACTCATCTCCTTTAGGCCACTTCATCGTGTCACCTGCCCACAACTTACTGCCACTCATTGCAGATAATCCAATCTCAAGCACACAATTTGCATGCACACTTGCCATGCAATTTATTATGCGACTCCGGACAACAAGAGGACACTCAAAGGATGTGGTTACCACAGGTGAGTTAATAACGTGCGAATGGCCTGAGCTACAGATCCCCTTGGGCGATGTTTAAATAAATCCATAGTGCAATTACCGCCAAGCCAGGAAAATCGGAGAAACTTCAATGTCAGCCAGCGAGCAACTATTAACCCGTGATTGCAGCACCCAAACCCAAGCCCAACCCCATGGCAAAAGCAATTCAATATACTTCGATAGCATTTCAAATCCAATCAAATCGAAACTGGCATCAATTTTTCATGGCAAAGCGGAGCCGGAGGGAATCTCCGACAGCAATGAAAAATTATGAGCCATGCGGCAGTAACAGATACTCGCACAACAACCGGGGAAATGCGGGGAAAGGAAACAGAAAATGACTGCGACCCTTTCCCTGCGACTCTTCCTCTCGAAGTCAACAAAAGAAGCTTCTGAATCCATTTAACGTCGATTCCACAGCTGAAGCCAAGTGGTCATTGATGCGTTAAATAAAAAGTTCAACTAAATATTTTTCAAAGCTAGAAAACAAAGCAGCTACGTGCAGCAGATGGAGAGTCGCTGTTTGGGGCAAGGTGGGCGATGTGGGACGTTACTTTGCGGGTCTCAGCGCTGAAAGTAATGCAAAGTTTGCACACGAGCCACGGCGAAAAACCCCAGAAGTTGGGGCAGACCAAGGAACTCGAGCAAATAAGCAATAAGACAACAACTAACAAGTGAGAAGTCTGCTGGAAGTCGGGGTATTTGTCTTTGGGGATACCCTGGAATTTAATCCGAATTCACCTAGTTACCATTAGGTAATCTACAAAATATATTTACCCCGCTTACTGGTATTGATCATTATGAAAATCACGAATTTGGTTACCCCAAACTGAAACCCTCTGTGTATTAAGAGCCTCCCATAGGCAGCCATTTACAGGGTAACGGTGGCCCTGCCACCCAGCATAATCCCCCCTCTGGCTTTGCCCCCTGTAGGTGACTCCATGGCAGCCTCCGATCCGGACCGGAATGCTCCCCGTGCCCGGGACACCGCTTGTCAGCTTCTATCCTTCGGCCAGGACACGTACACAAACATTTCATGGTTCAATAAATTTGCTGCCGAGCGTACCGGAAACTTTGCGAAAAATACATTGGGAAAATGCTCGGCGCTGCACTGGGTAAGGCTTGGAAATTATCTGTAGACCAGGACCTGCCTCCCACACACACACACAAACACAGACATAGACACGCACACACGAAGGAGGCACCTGCACACGAACACACACATGGAGGAGAAATAAAACTGCAGCTGTGTGCAAGCACCGCCTCGTATAATTTTGCAGCCGATTTTTTTCGCTTCCTTCCTATTCCCAGTTACAATCATTCCTTCTGCGCTATTTTTGCCATTTTTATTCGGTGCAATTTCTGGCTTTTTCCGCTCGCCATGTTCCATGTTCTGCCACGCCCCCTGATTATGTATTTTGGCCTACTTTGAAAGGCGTTGATGCTAAATTATGCTGCCATTTCTCACCCTATTGCCACCAGTCTGCAGCTCCAATCGCTTTGCGTGTGTGAGTTGGCTGGAGGGTGTGTGGGTGTTGGTGGATCCTTTTAATATGTGGCTCGAATAGCAATTAAAAATCCAGTTAAGCGGAAAACAGGCAAATTGAACATATTATGGCCAGGCGTAATTAATGGTTTTAATTGGAGCAAAACTAAAACGGAAGCGATAATCTCTGTTTTCTTTTCCGCACGGATTAAATTGTTTATTTGAAATGGAAGGCAATGAATATAATTAAACTGTTAGCCATTATAATTATTTATTGAAATTAAATTAATTCGAAAAACAACTCAGATAACTTTGTTAACGGAATTATAGCTTAAACCATTAAATTTACACCGCCGCAGTATTAAAGATAAGTTCACAAATTTCCATTAATATTTACGGCAGGAAAAGTTCTTTGTTTTCCCTTAAAAATGAAGAAACGAAGAGCCCTTTCTCTGGTCATTCAACATTTATCGAGAAAAGCACACGATTGTTTGCTTTGCCCCGAAGACGAGGTCATTAAATATTTTATTATTACATTTTCTAATAGTTGGTTTGGAGGAGCAAAGGAAATACGCCACGAAATGTCGCCATTCGAGTCGGTGGTTGTAAAATTTAATTTATCAAACTTCTGCTACACTGAACTCGCTGCAGAGCGAGAGCGAGATAGACGCAGCGAAGAAAGAGACACCGCACCGGAAACCGGATGGAGGGAGCAAATTCTGTGCCTGCACTTCCGCTTATAGTTGCATTTGTGGACGATGCGGTTCGTGGCTGGAAATCCAGCCACCATGTCGCGTGTGTTATTTATAATGCGACAGGACCAACTGAGCAGCGCACGAGTTTATTAGCCAGTGCGATTTACGAGCTGACACAATTTTAGGACCTATCCACGTTGGGATTTTATGTGCGCCGCACTTTGATGGGGCAAAATGTGTGCAGTCGGCCGGAAGGGGGGGCATATTTATGTGATTTGATTTGTGATTTCATTTGTGAAACAGCGGTGATGCTAATCTAGGCAAATGGAAGTCCGCAAACGTACAAATAGGTGCGGCTAGCTATGATTGATTACATGTATTAAGTTGTAAGCCAAACGAGTGCAAAGAACCACTTATCTATTAGCTTGGCATTTATATTAGCATTTATTCGTTATAGCTTAGGTATGCCTAAGTATTTATCTCATCTCTAAACTATCCCCAATTAAAGCCCAGTCATAAGGAATGCTATTCAAAATCTAAGTATGAAAACTTCCTCAACCCTTCCGAAAGCAATGCCCTTCTTCATCATCTCCCCGCAGAAGCTCTGTGGAGGGCCTGTAACTAATGCACGCCAATTTTGAATACAGAAAATCGAACTTTGAAGTGGACGCCTCGCTGCCTCGCTGCCACGCCCCACATTGCGTTACTTTCACCGGGGGGGCGTGGCTCAAGGGTGGTGCAAGTGGGGCAGGGATCTGCGGGCGGAACTTGGCGTGCATTTCTATTTTGCTTGGTCGAAAAACTCTTGAAACTATTATCGATGAGGCGCCCGCTCAGTGGGTGGGCTATTGCCAAGTGGACGAGGGCGTCACTGACACCGACACTTTAAGAATTGCGTAACTAACCAGGATTTTATTGGAAAAAAACGGAAGATACTCCGTTTCAAGAGGATTACCTATGAATTCATAAATATAAAAACCATAATGTTAAACAAACTATAAATTATGACTTTTTTTCTGAGTGCAGAGGCCATTGAGCAACGCTGGCGATGCCAACGAACGCGTTTTGTGCGTGTTAAAGCACACAGGGAATATAAAAATGGAAAATATGAAAATATCCCATGGAAGAGAGAGGAAAAGGGCAGGGAAAGCGAAGGGCCTGCTGCCCACCCAGCACTTTACCACTTTTTTATGCCCGGCGATAAATTAAAATTTTTATTAACATACTTTCTACGGCGAGAAAATAGTGGCAGAAAACCAGGCGGAGGAGCAGGAGTCGCGCACCAAAAGCGTCAACTTGTCCGGCACTTGTCGGCGATGCCCTGCAAGGAGCAGATCGTGGATGAGGATGCGGATGGTGGATTCTTTATGACTTTTGCAAACGCACGCTGAAACTGACTGACCCCCACTCCCCCATTCCAGTTCCCATTCAGCTGAATCTGGAGCCCTCACAATTATAATTCGTTGACGCAGGAGCAGCCGGAGCCCGGGAAATTGCAGTTTTTCATGGGCAACGACAGCGGGGGCGGTGGAAAATCGGGAGGGTTAGTTGGTCAGGACAGAGTCTGCAGCCTGCCGCATTATCTATGCATTATTGTGGCTCGGCCATTGGCCAGCTGCCGTCTCAGCAGAAAATAATATTATATTAAATTATGTATACGTTTTTCTCGGCAATTTCGTAGAGTGAACACTCCTCTTATCGTGTGTACGAGCTGCACAGAAGAGAATGCCGTTTAAACTATAAATTTTGAAGTATTAAGTTCCATCGGAAAAAACCCATATAAAATTTAAGAGAAATAGAAAAAATGTATTGTTTTAGTTAATGCCTGGCTATTTGCAAATTCCATTTCGGTGAGAATTTCACGAATCGAGCGTAGCTGCATAAAAAATGCCATTAAATATTATTCATTCATCACACAAAACCGACGAATATAAATGCGTCGCATTCGTGTTTAATTTTTTCACTCATTTAATGAATTATTGAATGCAGCATGCATAATTCCGTTCCCGTGCTTAAACGTGAACCATGCGAAATGGAAAAGCCCACGTGAGAGCCCATGCCCAAAGGACCTCGTCGGGATATCCTTCAAATGGCACGTAGGCAAATATCCCTTTCCCATGGACTCGTGTCCAATGTCCAATGCATTGGAATGCAAATGTTTTCCACCATAATTGAGGCGCGACAAATGCGAATTGTCAGCGAATGTGATTGCGTTTCGATGGGTTGTTCGAGGAGTTTCCTCAACAGAGGTAAAACAACACGTATTTAATGCACATGCAATTCAATCATTCAATTTAGCATGCAAACACAAAAATGATGTGTTCAATTTAATCAAATAGCAATGAGGACATGCAGTTTTTCAAAGTGGTTTTTAAATTGATAAAATAATAAGAAAAAACGGCCCATAATTGCAGTGGTGCTTCAAAAAATTAATGCACGCACGTAAAACAATTACAGCGCAGTAAATTGCAACTGCAGGCAGCAGCAGCGAAGTCGAAATGGAAATCGAACAATTGTCGCACATTAACCACAGATGCGTTTGGATCGTCAAGGATGGGCTGGAATTATAAGTGGGTGGATTGGTGGGTGGTGCCGGAAAAGTGATTGCATGCAGTGAGCCCCGGATGAATGCCAGATTCGGTTCACTTGTTTCACATCGATAAGGAAATTTTCGCGTTAATACTTCCTCCGTGCTCTGAATTATAATCCTTTCAATCGTTAAGTAAGATCGTACTTTGTTTATGTGCGTAAGAAAAGTCATTTTACATTTAGCCTATCAATAGCATAGACTATATAATATAATATCGATATATGATTTCATTATCTGTTAACACAGACAATCCGGAAGTTAATAAATCTTCCCCGTTTGTAGACTGTGATCCGTCATAAAGTTTCATTATTAAATTCTCTTAATAAATAACTTTCTTTAATGGAGTCATTACGTCAAGCATAAAAGCAATTATATAGGATATAAAAAAATTAGTAGCTATCTGCACTTCGCTATAATGGTTCTTTTCTCATCTCTATAAAAGATTGTTGAAATTATTTCGAAAAATTCCATTACATCACCAAATAATAAAATTGCCAACGACATGAACCATCGATGACCACAGCGTTTACTGTGAAATTCATCGCATTAATAAATACGATGAAAGGGATTTTCATATTTTCCAGATACTTAAAACCGCTCAAGTGGAAAACAGCCACAGATAATTTCTTGTAAAAGCTGATATGAAAATGTTTATGGCGTAGGTCAGAGAGAAAAGAAAAGTCTGTAAATAAAAAGGAAATAATGCTACTATTTTTGTGAACCACATTTTTTACGTGCCTTCGTTATTTTAAAGCACTCGAATCTACAGGATTTTGAATGATTATTTAAGATTCAAGATTTCATCATATATTTGCTTTATTTTATAAAGCATCATTATTTATTTCTTTACTTCTTCTGATTCTTAGTCTCACTTAATATCCTTTTTGAAGGTATATTTAGAGAGAATATGCAAGACCTTCAATGATCAGAAGCTTAAAGGTCACGATCTAGTCTGACATTTTCACACCAACATTGCCAAGGTCGTTCACCAGCCCGAGGCACTTTTCCCGGAATTTTCTTGTTAGCTTCAAGCTTTGCCTTTTATTGCCAGCAATTCTATTGTCTTTTATGTCAACTCACCAGACACAAGAGTTGATGAATTCTGTCGCTTCGCAGGATGGGCGACTTTAGAAGGCACACACACAGACACAGGCACAGGCACAGGACACACACACAGTTGAAGCAAACGAGCCTGTTTGTGTTGGTGTGTTGTATTGGTGTACGTATTGGTGTGTTTATTTCGCTGCGCGCCAAAAAGTATGCAATGCGAACTGTGAGTCTAGTGTTGCGGCTCTGTGATTCGGTTTCCGACTGACGATGGTCTGAGGGCTGGGTTCTTGATGGCCGATGGCTGATGGTTGGTAATGTGATTAGTGGGCCCGTCTATCGATGCTAGTGCGCTACTGTGTGCGGGTATATTTTAATTTAATTATGTCGCTCTCGTTTCAATTACGAAAACCGCTCGCAGCGAAGACACGCACTAATAAACAAAGGCCAGCAATAACAGAATAACGAAAAAGTAAGCGACGGCTGCTACCGCCGACCAAGAGAAAACTAAAGGAAAGCAAAATGTGTCCAATGAGTGCGACCAAAGGCAAGACCAACCAGCGAACGTGTTCCTCCTCTCCCTTTCCGCTCTCGCGTTCTCTCTCTCTCTGTCTCTCGCTCTGTCTGTCTGTCCGGCTTTTCGCTGCTCTCGGGCTTTTCCGCTGATGAAAATGCTGGCAATCGAATGCAACTGCCTCCCACAAGCGACTGAATGCGTTGCATACGCCAAGGCGCACGGCGAGTGCCCGTGGAACGAGTGGGAGTGGAACGCTCCCGGACTTGAGTGAGTTTCGAGTGAGTGCAAGGTGCACTTTCGAGTGGCGGGGAACGAGTGGAACGGCTGTGCAACACCTGTGCCAAGGGGGGCGATGAATGTGGTGGGTAGCCCTATTCTTTCTTTATCGCCACCAAAACGGGCAGTCAACATTTTAATTGGGTTTGTCCAACTTACGGCACACAATTCAATTGAACCGCTCCCCCGACGACCGGAGCTCATTAAGCTGGAGGGTTGGAACTATTTCGGTGGGCCATAAACTCGTAACGATTGCCTTGGGTAGTTGCAGCTCCTGAATTTACCTTGGATTCATTTCTTTAAAAAGGTCTATTGCTTTTATCCGCTTTTTATTAGGTGCATTACAAAATATTTTCAAAACGAAGCGTCGTTGAACTTTCTCTGATGGACTGCATACTTCTACATTAAAAATACATATGTGATAGCTGTTCTAACCAAAACATTGAAAAAAAACCTTAAAAATAAAAGCCAATTAAATTTTTTAAGCCATGAAGCTTAAGTATTGATATATATTAATAGATTTAGGATTGCTACAGAGCTTCTAAGCTAAAACGTTATAAAGTAACCTATATAAAGGACATAGGATAGAAACCAATGATAGGAACACCCATAAACGCCCTATCAGAGTTCAACATAATTATAATTTGTGTCCCTCGTGGCACGTTGACATTAACAGGGCATCTGGGGCACCATCAACAGCCGACACAGAAACACTTTTACTGGCTGCACTTTGTGAAATGGATCTCTCGCCGGCATTACCTGAAAGCGCTCCCAAAAGATGCCCTTCTCGCTCCGTCTGCTGTCATCAGGCGTGGAGATGATGACGCAGCTTAAGGGCGGCTCTGCAACTAGCTCCACAGCAAGACCCCACCTCCTACCTCCAAACAGCAATCCCGGCCAGATTCCCCTGACAATGACTGGCACTCGTTCACGGACTCCGGAGCTGACTTCTCCGCCGCCAGCAGGTGTTTCCATTAACATCGGGACAATAAAGGCAACGCACGCACTGCAATATGCAACAGTTGCAGACACGCAGGAAAAGCGCTGGAAATGGGAAATGTGGGTGGCTGTGGATGGTGGGTGCTGAAACGCACATTTGTAAGTAGTTGTGTAATCTATCCATGAACGTCGCTTCCGCCGTGCATTTTATATGCTCAACGCATCGTTTGGCCGGCGCAAATTGAGTTTCGTTGTCGTTGCTGCCGCTGAAATATCTGCTCTCAGATGGATGGCTAGACGGATGGATAGATAAACGGATGGATGGATAGATAGATAGATGTCTGGATGAATGCCTCGGATATATCCCTTTTCCGCGTGATACCAACGCAGCCATCGATTGGGAACGAAGTTGGGTGCTCATCCACTTTGCGGCTTTAGGCGAGCACGAGCATCAAGCCAATTAAAACTTTTGGCCCATCAACCTAATTAACAAAATGCCAAAATTATGCGACTATCATCGGAAAGCGATAGGCATGCAGATAACAAAATCAATACTAAATATGATGTCAAGAAAGGAGTTTCTAATTACTAAGCTATAAATTACATTAATATCTTATTGTACACGTTTTAAGAACCATTAACCTATTCGTACCATATGGTAAACGCTTTAAAATGCCTTTAGTTGCGGATTGTTATTTCGTTACGAGTGTTACCCAGAAGTTTAAATCTAAAATCAGTCCGTTTTGAAGATCGGAACCAACAGGTTATACTTACATAGTAATATGTTGAAGTATTACCTTTCATACGCCATTCTCGCCTGGACTTCTTGGGAGGTTCTTGCCAACAAGACAAACACTCCGCAAGGCAGGACTGCGTCGACCAATCCGCTGTTAATCGATCAAGTGGCCTTATATCAGCAACAATGGTTCGCATACAACGCCGTGAAGGAAAATGAACTCCAAGAGAAAGTTGCGAGGATCGAAAGGACGATAGAAGGACGATTGATGGTCCTGCAAAAGAAGCTGAACCTCACAGTGCATGATCTACAGGACACATTGGAAAAGCAGCGCGAGGACACTCTGGAAAAACTGCGAATCTCGAGCAGGATCATCCCGGAGAAGTTTAAGAAAATTGGCAATAGGTGGTATTTCTTTGAGAACAATGACACACAGAATTGGTTTTCTGCTTTCAACACCTGCCGTCGAAAGGGCGGTCACCTGGCCACCATCTACAATGGGAAGGAGCTGGATGAGGTATTCGCTCATGCACCGCCCGGTGCCTATTGGATAGATATCAATAGTGCATATAGTAAGGGCCACTACACTTCAACGCTCACTGGCAAAAAGCCACCGTTCTTCAGATGGAACGATGAAAAGACTGAAAATATCAAATACAATGAGTGCGTTACTGTATACACCCTTAAAATGTTCACTCCAGACTGTTACAGAAAGTTTTCGTTCCTTTGCCAAGCCGAGCAGTGGGAACTATGAGTGTGCATTCCAAAAAACTAAGCAAGTTACTTTCATTTCGGCTCGGCCATTGGCCAGCTGCCGTCTCAGAAGAAAATAATATTATATTAAATTATGTATACGTTTTTCTCGGCAATTTCGTAGAGTGAACACTCACTCCTCTTATCGTGTGTACGAGCTGCACAGAAGAGAATGCCGTTTAAACTATAAATACTAAGTTCTATCGGAAAAAACCCATTTAAAATTAAAGAAAAATAGAAAAGAAAGAAATTGTATTGTTTTTAGTTAATTTGCAAATTCCATTTCGGTGAGAATTTCACGAATCGAGCGTCGTTGTCGTTGCTGCCGCTGAAATATCTGCTCTCGGACGGATGGCTAGACGGATGGATAGATAAACGAATGGATGGATAGATAGATAGATGTCTGGATGAATGCCTCGGATATATCCCTTTTCCGCGTGATACCAACACAGCCATCGATTGGGAATGAAGTTGGGTGCTCATCCACTTTGCGGCTTTAGGCGAGCACGTGCATCAAGCCAATCAAAACTTTTGGCCCATCAACCTAATTAACAAAATGCCAAAATTATGCTTTCATTAAAGAGCGATATCATTAAAAGATTTCTGAATTGGTAAGCTATAAATTATATATATATCTTATTGTACACGTTTTAAGAACCATTAAATAGTTTTGAACGCTTTAAAATGCCTTTAGTTGCGGATTGTTATTTCGTTAAGGGTGTGACACAGCAGTTGATATCCAGAAACAGTTCGTTTTGAAGATCGGAACCAACAGGTTATACGTAATATGTTGAAGTATTACCTTTCATGCGCCCTTCTCGCCTGGACTTCTTGGGAGGTTCTTGCCAACAAGACGAGCACTCCGCAAAGCCGGACTGCGTCGGCGAATCCGCTGTTAATCGATCAAGTGGCTTTGTATCAGCAACAATGGTTCGCATACAACGCCGTGAAGGAAAATGAGCTCCAAGAGAAAGTGGCGAGGATCGAAAGGACGATAGAAGGACGATTGATGGTCTTGCAAAAGAAGATGAACCTCACAGTGCATGATCTACAGGCCACATTGGAAAAGCAGCGCGAGGATACTCTGGAGAAACTGCGAATCTCGCGCAGGATCATCCCGGAGAAGTTTAAGAAAATTGGCAATAGGTGGTATTTCTTTGAGAACAATGAACAGAATTGGTTTTCTGCTTTCAACACCTGCCGTCGAAAGGGCGGTCACCTGGCCACCATCTACAATGGGAAGGAGCTGGATGAGGTATTCGCTCATGCACTGCCCGGTGCCTATTGGATAGATATCAATAGTGCATATAGTAAGGGCCAGTACACTTCAACGCTCACTGGCAGAGAGCCACCGTACTTCAGATGGAACAATAAAAAAAAGTCTGAAAAGATCGGTTACAATAAGTGCGTTACTGTATACACCCGTAAAATGTTCACTGAAGACTGTTACAGTAAGTATTTCTTCCTTTGCCAAGCCGAGCAGTGGGAACTATGAGCACAACTATGCACATTCCAAAAAACTAAGCAAGTTACTTTCATTTCGGATCATTGCAATTTGCCACCGCTTTTGCAGCTTTTAATAAAGTTTTGAGCAATTACATGTTACCTTTGTCTATTTTATTTTAAAACGCAACTTTATTTCTTTCTTAGAAATAGCTTTCTTAGACAAAACTTCCCCATTTGCATGGAAATCGTAATATTTCCCCTTGAGTACAAAACTTATGTCCGTCATAAATTTAAAACCAGGCCCATGCAGATATTCAAATGGCGCTTCTTTTGCAGCCAACCATCAAGTGCAGCAAAGCGGTGCGTATTATTTTCAAATGCCTCACACATGATGTGTCCACGTTCGGTGCAGAAGTGAGGGCGGCAAGTGCCACGCCCACCGCACACCGGCTCAAGGAAGCCGCCCAAATGGTGACAAAAATGCTTTTGATTTGTGGGCCATTCGCACGCCCATCGCCACCCATCGCCACCCACGCTTATTAGAATCCGGCCATTGTGGCAGCCAAGTGCAACCAGCAGGGACAGATAGCAAACATAGCAAACATCCAACAATGTGGAGCAGAGCGCAATTTATGACCAGGGTGCGAGATTTGGAAGCGGACTAATAGGATTGTGGCTCCAATTTTTGGGGCTACTCACTTCAGATTCCTCCGCAGTTACGTTGCAAAATGATTACTCGAGATTCCATTTACATCCATCAGTATTCAGTTTTAATTATTCATATTTAACAAATTCTATTTTAAGATGTTTATAAGTACATATGTATTTAGTGTACCAAAAATAAAAGCCTCATTTGTTATATAAATAATATTGTGTCATAAAGAGTTAAAACAAATGCGCTTAATTAACCAAAGCATTTGATATTTAAATATATATGTATATATATATTTTTACGTTTTTTATTTATTTTTATTAAACTCAAAACGCATATCTTTTTTAACTATTAAAAACATTTAGGTTTAAAAATCGATTGATCTTTTGATCTATTCGACACAGGGAACTAGTTCGTTAAACACAGTTAGTTGTAAAACCCACTAGAATCGGGGGAAAACGTTTTTCAAGTTAATCGAAGTTAAGGCAATGGGTTTTGATCTGTTCATACCTAAAATACCAATCTATTTTTTCTTTTGGAGTAATTTGAGTTAAGTTAAAATGTTTAAATTGAATTTACCGCGCATTAGGGTTACCATTTTACACGTCCGCCTTCATGGTAGTTTTTGGTATTTTTAATCGGTCAAGTCGGCGGCGTGCAGCCATCTGGCAACACTGTTCGATGACGCTTGAATTTTAGCGGACAAACAAGAAATATCAGAAAAGACGACGCTTGCAACCAAAATAGTTACTCCTTGAAAGAGCCCAGCGGTTTTAACAAGAAACGAGGAATAATCGAAGGACGCTGCCAGCATGCCGCGCACCAAGATACCAAAGAACTCCAAACGCAACCGCGAGGTGGCCAATCGCGAGGAGAAGGTGCGCCTGTACGAGCTGAAAATGGATTCCCGCCTGATCAGCATCGATTCGCTGGAGACGAAGTTCCTCTCCGCCGTGGACCACCAGGTGAAGACGCTGCTGGGCCAGGTGCAGAAGGAGCTGGCCAACCTCAAGATGCCCGAGGTGCTGCGCCTCTTCGAGGAGCTGGACCGCTTCAGCGACTTCAAGGCCAGCGATCAGACGCAGCTGCTCGCCTCCATGTCCATGAGTGGCAGCGTCACCGAGGGCCACGCCCCCTCGGCCACCGGGAGCCGCAACGACGAAGGTTTGTCCGCCCCACGAGGCTTATGTATAGCATTACCTGGCAGGGATTTCATCACCAGCATTCCGAAGGAATTCCTGTTTAACATCCTAAATTGCAACGCCAAATGTTAAAATTTGATAGTAAATACCGTGTTAATTCAACCAACTCCTTAAGGAGAAGATGTCAAAGTTGTCCGCTTACTTCTTTCGATTATGTTAAGTTTTATGTTTCTGTTTTTCATACGTACTTTATTATAACCACAAATAGGCGCTAGAAGTATAAGCAAATTATTTTAATCTATCGTAATTCCCACTTCGGTGCCCGAAGCCATTACGCCCTCTTGTTGCCATTTTCACTTTTAATTTTAATCTAACTGGTGTCCGGCTTTGTGACTAACTCAACTCTGCTTTCTAACTCCGCACCGCACATTTCCATGCACTCCAAATGCATCCCCCACATCCGCATCCTGTGCCGGTCACTGTATCTAGGCTACCTTACAGAGGACAGCAGCATCGGTGCCAGCGGCGGCAGCATCCTGGCCGCCCACACAGGCTCCCTGCTGCGCTCCACGAAGGCAATGCGAACTCCCGGACCACTGCATTCGGCGCGGGCCCGTCGTGCCCGCCGTAGTCGTTCCGCCTGCGGGGATCTGAACATATTGCACTCGGCCAAACCGCCGTCGATATCGAGCAACTGCAGCCGCAATTCGCGCAGCAAGTTGCGCACACCAATGGCCTCGCGTACGAAGGCCTTCAGTGCCGATCGAACTCCTCTGGCGCAGAAACAAATGCGCTCCGGATCGCCAACCACGCCGCCGATGGCGTTCCTGCGCTATCCGAAGCCCGGCGAGGTGGCCCTCTCCAAGTACGGCAGCCCCATGGTGGCTCAAGTGTAAGTTTTCATCATCTATAGTGTGGATACCAATGAGTTAAAACCATTCTTCCGCCCGCTAGAATGCCAGACAAGTTCGCCAATGTGAACATACCCATTCGGAACGGAGTTCTCAGCTTGCGGCCCAAAAAACTGGAGGCCGACGAGGTGGAGTCAAATCTGTTGGAGAACCTGGACGAGGACACCCTTAACCAGATCAAAACGCTGCACGAGAACTTGCAGATGATTGTTAATAGGGCCAGCCAGGCCCAGGTGTTCAAATAGCTGTCATTTCAAACGCTTCTCTAGATATAATGCTATATCATATATTTTAGTATGTTTCGTTTAAGTTCAGTTTTCATTTTACTCATTTAGCTCAAGTATTTTGCCTTCATTTATATAAATCTATCGTATTAACATAAGTTTCAATATCACATGTTCATATCCAAGTGTACGGCGATTTAAATGTAATGTTTTAAATACATGCTTAACCAAAAAAATGAAACGTTCAATGATTGTCACTCGCCTCCAAACGACGGAAAATCGAAAGAGACGAGAAAGTGAGCATCCAATTGAATTCCTCAATGGATAAAGTCGATGAGATGGCCAAGTTGTTCAAGCAGAACGTGGACAGCCAATTGGGTTTGATTCAAGCCTCAACGGATGAGCGATTGCTGCAGATGAAATGGTCGGATTTTATGGATATGGCAGAAAAAGCTCCCTCCAAATAGTATCTTGCTACAATGTAAGTCTTGTGCTCTGCATTCTTGAATCTTCATTAACTTTTAAGCTTCATTTTATTTATTAGAAACAACCAAATTCCTGAAGAACCAATCGTTAAACCGCGTTAAGTTTTGTTTTGTTATAAATGTTTAAAATGTAAATTCTTATAAATATAGTTTTGAATCGCTTACTCAGCAAAGAGCCCTTTGACTTTGTTACCTTTAGTTGATTAGTTGGCAGGATTATTTAGATCGTGAGAAATATGCCTCGCACCAAGATTTCAGCACGTCGTCAGGCTCAGCGGCAGATGGCCGATCGCGAGGAGAAAGTGCGTCTGGCCCAGATCAAGATGGATGCGGCTCTGGAGCGGATCGATGAGCTGGGCAAGCGCTACAAGCAGGAGGTGGACAACCAAATTAAGGTGTTACGTGGCAGGACTGACAAGAAGCTGCTGCAGATGAAGATGTCGGAATTGTTGGCGCTCAGGATTAAAAGCTTCGCCGAACATCAGTGGCCAGGTGAGATATATTAAATATAGAAGCCTGCAATCCAAGGGTAAATGTAATTTTCCTGATTCCTACTCCTTAGCTCCCAAGCCGCCGACCACTCGCAGTCAGTCCATCAGCCATCAACGTGGACGGACCCGGACTCCGCAGAATGCCCAGCCATCGAGGCTGCAGGCGCAGTCGGCGGACAGGGCTGTGGGAGGCGACACCATGAGCTTTGTGCGATGGCCCCGCGCCGGAGAGATGGTGCTCTCGAAGGCGGGAAGTCCGCTGGCCGTGCAGATGCGTCCGGATCGCTATGCGGACGTGCACATACCCACCAAGGGCGGCGTGATCACCGTGAAGCCGCACAAGATCAACACCGTGAAGCGGGAGGTGCTGATGCAGCTGGACGAGAACACCCTCAACCAGGTGAAGACGCTGAATGCCAATCTCGGCCTGATCGTGGATATGGCCAACAAGCTGGGGAAATCGAAACCGTAATAGCTAATGGAGGAAACTTCAAGAGCACGTACTTTTACGCTTATTTCTTTAATATTTTATTTAGTCTTTTTCATTTTCTCATTTTCAATGTTTTTGTTCAGTTGTTAAACATTAAGTGAACGTGTCTGTTGTTCTTGTTGCTGTTTTGCTGCATTTTGCTTGCTTCTTGTTGTATAATTAATTAATAAATTTAATTACCTTTATGTATATATATCGATTTGTAAGTACAAACATAGCGTACAGAATTCCGTCTCCACTAACTTTAAATTTAATTGTTTAAACATTTTTCTATTGTGTTGCATGTGTGTGTGTGTTCTATGTGTCTGTGGGTGAACATTCTCAATTATGCTTGTAAGTACTTAGTTAAATGAAAGTGTATTGTGTTTTCTATAATATCAACTGAAAATTCAATTGAAATATTATTTGGTTTTTGAACCTTTAATCTTCACTTTCAACTGCGTGAATCCTTAGACAAACGTTACATTTACACATATACAGATTTAGTTACTAAAAATTATCGTTAATTTTTAGTGTTTATAGTGTTAAATTTAGCATTTGTTTTCTGGTTTCCCATAAGAGTGTGAATGTGAATGTGAATGGGAGTGGGAGTGGGGCGTGTTATACGCGTTTATATAGTTACAGATACATAAAAATACAATACATAGCAAAAGGTACATATATAGAGACTTAAAGTACGCTTCTTTCCACTGAATTATTCAATGCGATTTTTAGAGACAAAGACAACATATATGTATGTGGACAATCAATCAATCGATACGTGTAAACAGTGACAGATGACAACAACATAACACTCAGATTTGTAACATTCAGTATGTTTGTGTGGATAGGGTTTGATAGGGTGTTTGTAAAACGATCTCAATAAAATTAAACAAGTGGGTAGTGCGATGAACAGTCGCACTCAAAACCTGACTCAAAACCAGCAATAAACGAGTATAATCTAATCAAAATGCTCATGATAATCTTGAAACAATTTGTGGTTCTTATCAGTACAGTCTTCCCTCCAAATCACGTATTATAGCATATTATAGCATACGCAAATTACCAGTAATATGTTCATCAAAGCGCTAAATAATCGTTGATGAGTGAACAAAACTAGAAAACTAGATGCATATGTGACATTTTGAACTGAAGTTGCCTGCTCTTAAAGATCTGATCCCCTTCCGTAAATTCAGCATTAATCCAAACTCCAAACTCTTATATACGTGGCAAAACCAACCTAATTAAATATCGGTTGCGGTATTCCTATGCCTCTAACTACGCTAACCCCGACCAACTACTTTTGAAAATGGATTCCACTGTTTAGGCCTATTTCGTCGTACGTTTTTCGGTCTTTCAACTTTTTGTCCATTTGGTAACACAGCCAATCAACGATGCCTTCCTCCATCAAACCGATACTTTCGTTCCTCTATTTTTTTAAATTTTTTTAAATTTGCATAGACTGAAGAGAAGTTAATTTAAATATTGAGTAGTTGTGCTGCGTGATCTGCGTGGAATTTGTAGTTATATTGCTCTCGGTTCTGTTCTACAAGTTGTTTGCGTTCGTACAAATTTCTACTCGTTTTTGGTTTTTTTTTGGTTTTTTGTGGTTTACAAAATTGTGCTATTTTTGCTATTTTGTTTAAAAACTATTTTGTTTGAGGCTGTTGTTTTAGAATTCGTTATAACCGTTAAATGCTAGTTTATATATTAGGTTTGTATTTCGTTATTCTTATGTTTGGGCACTACTCATTGCGGTTCAGGGCATCTCTTGTATTTTGTATTTCGTATTTTGTATTTAGTAAATAGTATTTTTTATTTGTAATATCAAGTTTAACAAATCTTTGTAGGCTTTATGCACGGGTACAGGGCGTTGCATTATTTGTTTTGTAATTCTCATTATCATTCTCATTCTCAATCCATCTCCATTCTCGGCTAATATCTTAAATCGTCAGTGTGTGATTTGGTACAAATTTTATGGTACTAGGTTGCATAAAAATTAAATTCAATTATGACTGTACAATATGAAAGAAATAAGTATAATACTTTTCATTTAAAGACGTCCGCTAGTCAGATTCGGAGTATAAAACTAACTTTTACAGCGAATGTGTCCAGCGAAACCAATTTGTATCTTCGATGCAAAAAAGCTTAGATCGAGAGCTGGTTTAAACCTAGATTAATTTTCTTTATAAAACTCTAAGATGCTCGTATGTACAACTGGATCGGTTAAAGGTGCGTGATAACAGAACAACTTACCAAATCATATATGCACTTTAGTAGGTAGTAGGTAGTAGGTATGCTTATCAAAAGTAACTCCGCTTTGCACTCACGTAAATATTATTTGCATTTAGATTAGTTAGCTTTATGTGTAGTACTTAGTTAAGTTCTAGTATACTCCATGAAGTTTATACCATTTGTAAATATTTGTTTATTTTAAATATATGTATATTCGAAATAAACCCAATATTTGTTCATGCTTATAAATTAATTAATTTCATTAAATGCTTAAATTCATTAATGCACTTTATATGTACTTTTTGTGTTGCTGTGTGTGAAATTTGCTATATCCTTACCCCGTATAAATATATACTCGTATATATATATTTATGAATCGGTATATATGAATAACTGGCATTAAAACTATTAATATAGTGTATATATAATGCTAAATGCAGTATACTTGTGTATATTCATTTGTCATACTTATACTTTCCTGGTTTGAGGTTTTGTCAGTATAAAAACTATGGGGAGAGCCGGGGGCCGAAAATTGGCCACCATCTTTGAATCTTTTTGTTTTATAGTTTTTAATTTAATTGCATTAAATGTAGCCTCTTAAAGAAAATCTCGTCCTAAGCTTACTTTAAGTGTGACAATTATAATTTAGCTAGCAGCGTCTAGAAATTTGTTATTTAATAGATATTGAAGTAATTTTATCCGAACCATTTGCAATCTATTTACAATTTACCATCGTCTTCTTAATATATATATTAATGAATTTTCGGTTATGTTTAATATTTTTTTATAAATTTGTATTTTTTTCATACGCTTTTGAACTTAACGAGAGGTATTTCTATTTTCCCAAGTTTTAATATCGCCGTTTTCCGTTCCCCATTTATTATTTATTCCATTTATTCGTGTTGGTTGTCGTTGTTTTCGGGTCCGATTTCAGTGTAAAAATTTGTTAAAAAATACGATTTGTAATAAATTAAGAAAACATGCAATTTGCGATTTTTAAAATATTGTATATAAATTTTTATTTAGGGCTTTGCAGTTTAAACAGTATTTTAATAAAATTATAAACTAAATTTTATATCAATAATATTTGTATAGCATTTGTATCGTTTCTTCTTTAAAATAATATTTATAACGATTGAACCCAACTTAATAGACTTAACGATTTAAACAAAATCAAAAATCAATAAAAAATTACATAATAGAAAACGTGAAACGTTTTTGCCTAGCTCTAGCTTGCAAAATGTTAATTGAAAGTGTTTTAAATCATACATGCCAATTTCGTATATTTAATGTGTAATAGGTAATAGGTAATAGGTAATAGGTAATATAAAAATGGTTAAAATTACATATTAGTTTAAACAAAACCTGTAAAATAGCCTTCACATGAAATTGCAACGCCAATTTTGCTTTGCGCGCTTTGCTTTCTCGCTTTGATATAAAAGTATTTAAACATAATTACAATAAATTTAAACGAGCATTAACTAAATTACAATTTAAAATTAAAGGCGGCTCAACTTAGAAAAGTTATTCAGTGAAAATATTTACAGCAAAGGGGGATAGGGTTTTTCTAACCGTAGTTAAAGTGCTACATTTTGGGTCTAATTGGTCAATTGGTGAATTGAAAAGAAAACTTTGGAGATGATTGAAAAGGTTTAAAAGGTATACATAAAGCAAAGCCTTTGGAGGTCGAGGTCCTCATGCTCTTGCAGCAACAAATTAGCAACATTTAGTACATAAAATTCAACAAATTATCACACTGAAAAAATTCAACACTACTTTTAAATGTACAGCAAGTTTGTGTTTTTGTGTGTTACATGTTACATGCCTTCCCTTCCAATTGTATACATTATATTATCGCTTGTCGTTATATCTAGAGCTTAGCCAACTGCTGCCGTTGGCAACGCTTCTCCAAATGTTATACAATATTAATGTTAATTCTCTTTAAATATACATATATCAATTATATCAATTTAACAACACCTCGAAACGGCCAGCACTTAACGCATAATTATTTATGTTTTTTGCTTTGTTTCTGCTTTCTTTCTATTGTATATATAGCTCTTAGTACTAGGCTTTATCTTTAAACGTAATAAATATGCATTCCTTATATCATGTTTGCATCTTCGCTTGAAGTTATGATGCGGTTTTGAAAATATTTAACTAGAGCTTGTGTCTGGTATTTATGTTTTCGCGATTTCTTTTAGACGAGGTTCCCATTTTGTTTTTTAAAATTAATATTTGCTAGTATTATAAAATAAATATATTTAGGTATATATTTTTTAAATAGTGCTGCTAATATTTGTAATTAGATGTACATGCTTCGCCATTCATCCGTCGATTTCCTATTGTTTTTCGTATCTAGAGCCATAAATGCGTGCGCAAGAGAAGTTTTGGTTGTACGTGATCCTTGGGTCTGAACTAGGCACCACCTTAGGGTCACCTCGTGGCGCTGCTGGTGAAGAAGTCCGCTGTGCAAATAAAAGCAACTTTGTAATTATAAGTGAATCAAATATATATGTGCTAGTACTTACGCGTCTCGAAGCTGAAGCTCAGCGTTGGGTCTGGCGGCGTGTTGAGCATGGAGTTGCTGACATTGCCGCTGCCCGTGGGCGTCACGTTGCCCATGCTGTTTGTACTGTTGACCCCGCCCACGAGGCCGCCGCCGCCCCCGATCACCGAGCCCTGCTGCAGCGGACTCTGCGGCGTCTGTCCCCGTTGAGCGACGCCTCCTCCTCCTCCGCCTCCAGCTCCTCCGGTGGCTGCCGCAGCCGCCTGCTGAGCACGCACACTGACCACCGCGCGCAGCTCCTGCTTGACGAACTCGGAGTTGGCACTGCCACCGGTTACGCCGCCGCCACCGCCAGCTGAAAGATCGAAAGGGAATCACTTGAGTGATGAGGGATCTATGACCCAGGACACTGGGCTCCAGGCCACAGCATAAAATAAGGTTTAGTCACATTGGTTTGGTCTCGATTCTAAACATAAAACATAAAATAAACACAAAACATACACAACGAAATACAACATGGAACACAAAGGTTGAGGCACACTGAAAATGGGGATCGGGATTTAATTTTGCTAGGTGGGTACCGACAAACGCACTTAACTCCTACAGGAGTGACCAATTTCAATTTTGCTTTTAATTATCTATATAATTTACTTTTGATAAAGAAAAAACTTTGTCTTGGTTTGCGAAATGTGTGTTCTTAGGACTAAACATTGTTTGGGGGAACTTTAGGTACACCAAATGGTTTTGCGGGGGTGCAGCGCCTGCAACTATGTATGCTAGTTATTATGTACAGCTCAACCAAGTTGACATATTGGGCATATTGGGGGTATTGGGTTAATTACAATGATCGTACAGAGTTATACAAAGATATAGTCGCATGTATGTGTGGGTTAGGGTTGATACGTGTTGATACGTGTGTTTTCCAGCTCAAATGTAGATTTTTGATATGTATATACAGAATGCTCCCAAAATTTGGATTGCTTTACGATGCGTGGCAATGGATTATACAGCCATATTATAAATATATATATTATATGTATATATACACAGATTTCAAGGCGGGTGATTTATACAGCGATCGCGTGAGATATTTAAATGATGGTTTCAGTTTGAGACAGAGAGTGAGAGAAGAGCACACAGGCTTACCGGTCTGGGCGCGACCATAGAAATCATTCGCCTGCTGCGACTGCCCGTAGACGCCAAGGGTGGCCCCATAGTTGCCGCCCCCGCCGCCAAGGCCAATGATGCCGTTGCCACCGCCGCTGCCCATGCCGCCCACGCCCATCATCGCCGGGTGCGGATGCGGATGTGGCGACATGCTCAGCCCGTTCATCAGCTGCTGCTGCTGCTGCTGATGTTGCTGCTGCTGCTGTTGCTGCTGCTGCTGTTGCTGCTGGTTGCCGGCGGCAGCTGAACTATCAGTGTTGTTGCTGCTGCCCGGTGAGGAGCCAAAGCGTGGCGAGCCTGTTTTGGTTAAGCGGTTTTGGTTGGTTTCGTTTGGCTTTGATTAAAACTAGTTCAGGTCATCAAGTACACATGTGTGTGTGTGTGTGTGTGTGTGTGGTTGTGTGTTTGTTATGTGTGAGTGTGTGTAAAGCTGTCTAAGTATGTAGTTTAATGTTTAGTATGTGGATTAAGGGGTGCTTAAATCGCAAGAGATATATCAACTACATTTGTTCTTCATACTTGTCATTTATCACTTTAAGGCAATAATAGGTACTTTTATCTCGATATCCTAATTGTACTCCCCCTTACTTGCTCCTAATATGTTTTTTAAATGCCTAGTTTTCAGTTCAATAGTTGATCCAGCATGGCGTCCCGCTCCATTCCTTACCTGGCAGATGTTGGGTGGCCTGCGGCACGCTGCTCTGCCGCTGCAGTCGCTGCAACTGCTGCTGCTGGAAAACATTTACATTGCTGCCGTAGGGGGACTGTGGACCGCCGAAACCCACGCCGGTACCGTCGGGCGTAGTGGCTCCGCCACCGCCTTGTCCCTGGAACGAGTTCTGCCGCTGCAGAGCCGCTTGTGCTCCCGGATTGCCACCGGGTCCGACTGCTCCGGGGGAATTGAGGCCGCGTCTCTGGTTCTGTTGGTATTGACGCGCATTGTACGGACTCACGCCCTGCAGCGCGGCCATGGAAAGGTGTTAATGGAGCTGCTTTGGCTGGATCAATACTCAGACACTCACCTGCAGCTGTGCAATGAGCATCGGGTTGTGTTGCTGCAGTGTTCTTCCGCCATTGCCAGACGGCAGTGGGCCGCCGGGTCCACCGCCTCCTCCACCGCCAGCGCCCCACTGCTGCGGGCTATTCTGCATGCCCGGCGACTGCATTCCCGAGTTGGAGCCGAACGGAGTGTTGGAACGTCCGCCGTCGCCGACCTGTTGCTGCTGGTAGGCCAACTGCTGCTGCTGGACATTGTTCTGCTGCTGCTGGCTGAGCTGCTGCTGCGGGGAGAGACGTTGGCCAGGTTGCGGAAACTGTGGGGCATAGCCTGAAAATCCAAATACACCATAAGTTATCAATGCCATGGCATTTTTAGCATCAGCATACCTTGGTTGGGCTGCGGGCTGTAGGGCGCGCTACGACCGGGACTGAGCTGCTGCTGCATCAGGGTCTGAGCAAAGTTTGGACTGAGCTGGGCGTCTGAGGGCAGGTTCGTGCGGGACAGGGACACATTGGGGGCCACCGTCGTGTTGAGGAGCGAGCCAATGTTGTTCAAGCCCGCATTCATGCCAGCTAAAAGAGAAGACATAATATGCTTAATACTCCATTTTCAAACCAGGCTCACTAATGCTATTAAACCGCGGCAAGTAGAGCTTAAAATGAAAGGCAACATTCCCAAATACTCACTGGCATTCTCGGGGACGAGCATTTGCTGCTTTTGCTGTTGCTGCAGTAAACGCTCCTTCTGCTGCGCCGCCGCCAACTGCTGCTGTTGCCGCATGTTGCGCAGTTGCTGCTGGGCAGGCAACACCACGCCACCCGGAGTGGCCACCGCATTCATGGGCCCACGACCGCGGGCGGGATACATGGGTGGTGGTCGCTGGAAACCCTGGTTGCCCTGATTGCGCATGGCTTCCAGACGCTGCATGATGTGCTGCTGGTTCTGCTGTTGCTGCTGCTGTTGGTGTTGCTGCTGTTGCATGTTCAGCATTCCCGGATAGGCGGGGGGCTGCTGCTGCAGATGCTGCTGTCGCTGTTGCTGCTGCTGCTGGGCAAGCTGCAGTGCCAGCAGCTGTTGCTGCTGCTGTTGTTGCTGGTGCTGTTGCTGCTGGCTCATCATAAGCTGCTGGTTTAGATCGTTTCCAAAGGCCGCCGACTCAACGTCCAGCATCAGCGACTTTTGAATGTCGTTGATGGCCGAGGCCTCGGATGGGGCATTGGTCACGATGGGTGTATCATCTGGATAATACTCCATTACGCTGTCCAGCAACTTGGACAGCTCCGAGTCGCGTTCGCCCAGAATGGCCGCCGCTGCCGCAGCTGCTGCCGAAGTGGAGGCCGCTGTGGTAATTGAGGTAGTTGCTGTGGTCGCCAGTTGCTGTTGCTGGTGCTGGAAGGCCAGCTGCGGCGGCTGGAGTTGCTGTTGCTGCTGCTGACTGAGGTAGACATCGTTTGGCTGCTGTTGCTGCTGCTGGGAAGGAATGCCGGCGACCTGTTGCTGCTGCTGTTGCTGCTGTTGCTGGTGCTGCTGTTGTTGCTGCTGCTGCTGTTGCTGCTTGCGGTTGCGATTGGCTGCCGCTTTGGGTCCGGTGCTGCCAGCGCTAATGAGGTTACCCGGCGCGGCCAGCGTGCTGCTCACCGTGGAGCTGGTGATGTCCGGCAGCGTCTTCACTTGCAGCGGCTGCTCGGGATTGGGTGCTTTGGGTATCTTTGGCGGATTCTGCAGTAGCTTGGCCAACATCTTGTTCTGCGTGCACAGTTTGCTGGGCTTGTCCTCCGACCGCTTGGCAGAGGGATCGTCGTCGGGCTCGTTAAGCGATCGCTTTCGGCTCAGCGATGGATCGCTTTGGATCTTGAGCATCGCCTTCAGATCCTCGGTGCTCATGTTGCCGCTGGCACTGTTACGGTGCATCCCATGGCTGCCACCGTCCGGATTCTTTAGCTGCCGCATCAGCTCGCTCTGCCGGGAGTTGTTCATAGAACCTGGCCCGCCACCCGATCCGTTGCCCTCATCGTCCTCGGACTTCTCGTTGAGTAGCTGCAAGTAAATCTGTATTCAGAAAGGGGGGTTCCTTTTCGCATAATTAGAATCATACCTTGAGCAGCATGGGGTTCTGGGAATTGCCTGCCTTGTGCAGCATACTTGAGTTGCCGACACCGCGCCCCATCGATCCCATGGGTCCAAACATTCCCAGTCCTCCGGACTGGCCACCCATCTTGAAACCACCGCCGGCGTGCTTCTCATCCTCGCTGCCCTCGGACTTAAAGTACTGCAAAATAATTATACATGCATTAGTATAGATCCGTAAATTTTCATTCAGGTTCAACTTATTGACCTAAATGGTACATTGGGACTCACCTTCTCATCATCGCCCAGTCCTCCCAGACCGCCGGCCATGCTCTGCGACTTGGTCAGCAAATGGCGCAATCGCTCCGAGGATTCCTGTTGCTGCTGCTGCTGTTGCGGCGGTGTCTGCTGCTGCTGCTGTTGCTGCTGCTGCTGCTGGGCGAGCAACATGCCACCAACGCCGTTTGGCAAACCACCGCCCAATAGTGGGTTGCTGCTGCTGCTGTTGTTGTTTGGCTGCTGCTGGTTCTGCAGCTGCTGGACATCCTTCTCGGGCTTCACATCGCCCGTCTCGAAGGAGTGGAAGTTGAAGCCACCGTAGTTGCCGCCGCCGGCACTGGCATTGGACTGCGGCGAGGGCAGGCTGGCGGCGGAGTGCGAGGAGAGCTGATACGGCGTGGCCGGCGATGCGCAAACAGCCGGACTAAATCCGTGTCCAGACGGAGGGCGCGGCGTGCTGACGGGCGTGGCCACCGAGGCTCGCGGATTGGGGCGCGAATCCGTCCAAGCTCCCACACCGCCACTGGGATCCAATTCGAAAGAGGAGGAATGTGCTGCAATGTCGAATTCGAAGGTGTCGCTTCCGTAGAAGCTGTGCTCCGCAGCCGCTGGCGAAGCGGTAAACGCGTTGACCAGCGCATTTGCGGACGAGCTGGCCGAGGAGCTGGCGCTGGAGCGCTGCTGCTGCTGTTGTTGCTGCTGCAGACCGGTGCCGTTGATAATGGCGCTGCTCATCAGCGGTCCGCCCACGCTTGTTGTCTGTGTGCTGTTGCCACCGCCGCCCTGCTGACCGCCGCCCACCAGTCCGCCCAGCAGATGGGTGGGCAACATGCCAGAGGCCGCTGGCGAAGAGGAGGATCCGGAACCGGTTCCGCCGTGCAGGCCATCCATGGAAAGGCTGCTGAGCAATGAGCTGGCAAGTGAGGGACTCGGTGCCATGGCGCACAGTTGGCCCAAACCCAATCCGCCGCTGCCCGCTCCAGTGTTGCTGCTGTTCATGTCGTTCTCCGAGTTGAGCAGCGTCTGTACGGACATTATGAAGTCGCCCTCGCCAGGCGTCTGGTTGAGGAACAGTCTCGAGTTCGCCTTCACATGCACGTATACATCCGGTGCTCCCAATCGTAAACGAAACGGCCGCGATACCACACTGGTGCCAGCCCCAGCACCCGGCGAATTGGCACTGGCCGAGTCCTGTATGTCGCGCAGATGCGACTTGAGGGTGGAGAGGTCGTGCGGATGGCAGAGATCCTGCCACAGGCGTCCCACCCACGTCTGCAGGTGCTGCTTGAACGGCTCCCGCAGTGCCGTGGGATCGAGGGTGAGTATTTTGCCGTGGATGTCCAGCTTAAAGGTCATCTGCTCGATCGGCTGCTGCTGCACGTGCTGCTGGATGTTGATCTCCAAGGGCGACTCATCCTCCGGCCGTGTGATCAGGCACAGCACCGAGCTGCTGGCATCGGCATCGTCTGAACATAAAATATAGTTTAATATAATAGGGTTTCAACATGCACTTCAATTGTGTTTATGTACTCACCCTTGACGGGTGCCGCTATAAGGACCACCTCCTCGTACTTGTCCTGATGGCCGGACTGCCGCAGTGGCTTCTCCTCGCAGTTCGACGACGTTTGGGTGGCAGTGCGCGTGTCCTTGACTAGCATGCGCACCTTGGTGGAGATGCTGCCCTTCGACTTGACCGCCGCAGCGCCACCAGCTCCGCCCAAGCCGCCCGCTCCGTTGGAATTGGAGCCCTGTGAGGCATTGCCGTTGTTCAGCTCCTCGAGATCGCCCCAAACGCCCGCCGAGGGGCCAGCAGAACTGCCACCGGGGCCAGAATTGTTGTTGGCGGAGTTGCTACTTCCGCCATTGGGATTGTTGTACATGGTGTTGATGATGGGCTCTAGCTTGGCGTGATCCCCCGAATAGAGGTACATGTAGAGCGGCTGGTGGTACAGCTCCTGCTTCTCATAGCCGATCAGGTCGCGGATGTTCTGCGTGCAGGACTCAATGATGCCGTTGGCGTTCACCTGCAGCAGGACCCAGCCGACGCCGCTGATGTAGTGCTCGAGTGCCTCGAAGTACGCCGATATCTCTGGCACCTGGCCGAGCAGGAGTGATGGCTCCGCGAGTGGTGGTTCCGTCGACGAGACCTCGCCCTGTTGCACCGGATGGATCGAGCAGTTGTCCGTGGCGCAGCGGCTGCAGCGTGTTGAGGTTGCTTGCGGTTTGCTGGTGTTGTTATTGTTGCTATTCGTGTTGTTGTTGGTCGTTGTCGTGGAGTTGTTGTTGTTCGTCGACGTTGAGGATATATCACGATTTTGGCCCTTGTCACAAATCTCACGATACTGAAAAGCATAGGATATTGAAAGGATATTCATTACATATAACACTTATGATTGCAAATATGTTGTATATATTTCTATGAAAGGAATTTGTAACACTTAGGAAATTATGTAGTAAGGATAAAAGGTTGCATTGGAAATATGCCACCCGACTGTAAATATTCATCTTAAATTCTACTTTGTGACGGACACCATAAAGACTCATCTTTCGCTCAGATCGCATCTGTGAGATACATATCCGAATATAAAAACTTCATTCACATTGCGGCCACTTTATCGGCGACACTTAAACTGCGGGCGTTTTTTATTTGGCAATGATGCGGAAGCATCGCGAGCAAAAACGCATGCATAATATGACACACAGCCAGTAATGATATTAATAATTATAGCACAAAGATCGACACACTTTGTGTGGAGTGGAGTAGTAAGCAAGGCAGATGCAGCAGCAGAAAGGAGGGGGGATCATCGCGAATATTATTATATGTGTAATATCATTGTATTGACACAATGGAAGTGCAATAAACCGCATTTTATCGAAGGCGTGTGTGTGTGTGTGTGTGTTTTAGGGTTCTATGTTTGTGTTATTTTTACGCGCGCGTTTGAAAATAAAGTCATTGACATTTGCGCGAAAACACGCGAAAAGCGCTCGTCATATTCAAATGTTATTGTTATGGTTAGGATTTCGTTTTCCTTAGGATTTCCACGACACGCCTCCCACTGCCTCAAGCTGCCTCCCACTGCCACCCACTTTCCAGTGGCTCCACATTCTCTCACTTGCTCTCTCGCTTGAAACTGTTTCGCTCTCACACACATGGGAATTCAAGGTCAGTCAACTTCAACTTCGCATGGACAAATGTCAATGGCATTTCACTTTTGTTTTGGTTTCTCGTGGCTCGTCTTATTTGCGTTTTTTGTTTAACATTTGCTGGGTCTTATCAGAGTCTAGGCTCTGAATGTGTGACTCAATTTCAATTTGGGCCAAAAAGGCGTAAATTACTCACGAAAAATCTCTGAAATACTGAAAAGCGGAGAACACAGAACGTTCGCACAGTCACAAAGTTGCCGAAATACTAAGCACACATTTTTTGAATGCAATTGTGTTAAAAAACGCACAACGACAACAACACCAACAACCACAACGATACCGAAAACGAAAACGAACAACAATGGCAACACGAAGCTTCTTCGCGCTCTTTGCCAAAAAAAATGGAGCTTTGCTCTCTGGCACTCTCTCTTTCCAGTTTTGTTTACCGGCTTGCACAAGGAGAGAGTGTGTGTGCGTCTCTGTGTTTGTGTTATCACATTGTGCACCTGTTTTGTGCGGGCGTATGTGTGAGGGGTGGGGTGTGTGAGGGGGAGTGGGGGCAGCAACAACAATTAAGAACAATGTAGAATGAAACGCAATCGCAACTATGTGAAATTGCAAATAGCCGATACGTCATCGGCGCAAAAGCATTTCAAAGCAGTTCGTTGATCTCCCAAAAATATAAAATGGAGAGCGAGCTTTTGTTGTTTGGAATTTGGATTTGGAAGTGGATGGAAGTGGAAGTGGAAGGGAAGGGAAGAAGCTCGACCAGGAAAAGTTGCTCCCGAGCACGAATTTCGGGGTGAAGGCACTCCGAAAAATATCAGTCAAATGATTAAGTAAACATCGCAATAACAACAACAATGAGAGCAACGGTAGCCGTTGCAAAAAAAGAAGAAACAACAAAAACAACAAAGCCTGGGGCGCGTGCAGTCGCGAAAATGTCCAAAACGTGTCTGGCTTTATCTCTTTGCCACACCACCCCTCCCCTCAATCGTCTTATGCTACGTTTTTGGCGCGCTGTGAGCCATAGACTCTGCCGAAATGATCAAATCAGGTAAAATGCGAGCGTTTGATAAACCGAGCAGCTGTGCAACGCAAAAGGGGTTTGTCAACACCCGTATCTCGGCGATCGAGGGATAAAAAGCTCAGATACAAATTAATTGAGACGAACGGTGGTCTTTCAGATACTTTCGGGTTCCAGTGTGTTAAGAATGTGTGTGTGTGTCATTTCCTTCAACCAAAATGACTTAATCAATCTAATTTAGCACTTTATATTATTAGATGTTAGTCTTGCTTAAAACTTTTGTGTAGCATACTCCTCAGGGCAGCATAGTTTGTATTATGTTGTTCGGTTAAGTTCCGGCGTAAACAAATTAAAACAAAAAAGAAGAATAATATGTATATATATCTTTGATTCTGCTGATCTATGGCTGGTTTTCAATAATTTTCTTATTTTTCTAAAGCTTAGGTTTTTAAAGCTAAGTTGTATTAGTTTCAAAGTTTTTTTAAGTACCCAATATATGTTTTTATTGGTCCTGTTATAAATTCTTCTCAATAGATTATACTTTGTGCGACAAGTCTATTAGAATCGATAATACCATCTAGGGTTCCTATAAACAGAAGAGTAGAAATACCACAAAACCATTCATCTAAAACTCTGAGCATTTCATAGATCCTTGAATATCATCCATAATATCATCCATTAAGTGTTATACTGCATGTAGTGCCCCGCTTCTAGTATTGCTACCTCGATTTCCCAAGCTAATGTGGCTATTTATTCTTATTTCCACCGAAAGGGGCTAAAAATAAACACCAAACACCTCGTCGAACCTAATCAGCCAATCAGCTGATAACGTGAAGGTGATGCGAGGCTCTTAGAGCAAAAATAACTTATAGAACACGCGAAGGCAAGTGGCGCCGTGGCTTAGTTGGTTAAAGCGCCTGTCTAGTAAACAGGAGATCGTGAGTTCGAATCTCGCCGGGGCCTTTCCCCTTCCAGTTGGGAGATGGAATGTATCTTTTTGCAGCACTATTTTTTTTCATGTCAACCTAATCGAGTTGTGTTTTGCCAAGTGAATATTAATGTGTCATGAGGGTCCAGCAATTGGATTAGCGCTGAAAATTGTCTGCGTTCGATCCCTTCGTTGGCTTTTCTCATTAGGGAAAAACCAACATGACACGCACGCGTTTAATTCAATTTGTTTATTATGTACGACGAACTCATGTGTGCGCTTTGTTGTACCCTTTAATTGCATTTCACTGGCCGATGAGTTGTTTGGTTTTTGCCCGCCCGGATTACAAAATAAAATTATGTATTTTGGCGTTGGCTGTGCGCCGCGTTTCATTTAAAAAGCCATTTGTTGGTTTCTGTCTTTTTTCCATTTTTCCCTCTTTTTTTTTTACATTTCTCGGTTTTTGGTTTTGTTCGGTTTTGTCGGTTTTTTGGATGTTCGACAAAGCGTGGCGCTTGGCTCGAAAATAATTTGCATAATAAAGTGCTTAGGCTACCTGAAACCAATAAAAGATGTGCGGCAACAACAATATGAATGCCTAAAACAACATAAAGTCGGTGCGGGTCGGGCCATTGAAACATAAATAAATTTATGTAAATTAAATAAAAATATTAATTAAATTGTGTTGCGTCGGGGGCCAAATTACGTCAGCCAACTCTTCATCGCCGCTTCTGCACCTCGCTTATTCCCATTCGCGAAATTCTTGTAAGCTCTTTTTCGGCTGAGCTTTTAATTGCTTTTTAATTGGAACGCGTTTTCGGATGCACAGAGAGAAAACTCCAGCAAGTTGGAAAGAGTTTGTGATAAGATATTAAAGGAAATTACACAATTCTCATATATCATGAACTGATCATAAAATTGCTATAGTTGCTTTTTCGTATAAGCTACAAATTTGTGTTAAGAAAGTGGAAAATATATCCAAATTTTTTTCTTTGTGTAAGAAAAATATCTATAAGAACGAAGACGAAGGTGAAGCTGAGGCTGAGGCTGCGGGGAAACTGCATGGAAATTACATTGGGGAATTTCACTGGGCTGTGTTTTCGCGCTGTAATTGATCATTTGGTATTCCGGACAGAGCAGTGGAATCGACTGGCCAAGTCGACCAAGTCAGTCATTCCCAGGGTGTTATAACAACTTGTATTGCTTTTTTGCAGTTGGTCGCGTTTCGGGCTTATTAGTTTCGTTTGATGAGCTTATGCATTGGGGTCTTGTCGGTAATTAACTTGCATGCGTAGGAGGGGGGAGTGTATAAACAAATGTACATATGTACATATCAATTTTCGATTGGGATTTCGATTTCGTACCGTTCGAACCACTTGGTTTAGTATAGCCGCCTTGTCCGGTTTCGTTGAGGTCATATCTCCACGCTTGTTCAGCGTCAATATCTCCGACAGCTGCTCGATGTAGCCGTTCTCCGCCTCGCGACGTCGCTTCTCATTGTTGCATTTGTTGATTTGTGATTGGGGCTGCAAAGAGCACAAAGTTGTTAGTAAATGGGTGCCACTTGAAAAATGAATACTTTGCAAGTTTGAGCCCTCAATTAAGTATAGTTTATGGCTAAATTAGCACATGTTAGCATATTATCTTTATCAAAATGTTTCATAAATATTAATAAGCTGTGTTTTTATGGACATCTCTAATTCGCACTTCGCTTTGGTTAGCAAAATCCAAATCTAACCTACTAAAAATTATTTATTATGATAAAGATTATGTTTTAATCAATGTTACTTGCTATTGCTAATGGCAAAGCATTTAATTATGTTTATATTGAGCATTCAGAGTTGAAGCTGAGTGCATTGGAAAGCCAATGTGGCGTATACGTAATATTTGCATGTTTATTTATAGGGTTATATGGCGTTCGAAACTGAATAGCTTGCATTAGAAGGTACTTCCTTGACCAAAAAAAACTTACCAGATTGGCCTTTGAATCCGGCTTGCGGCGTATCTTGCGGCCGGACGTCGCTGAGTTGGCAGAGTTGGCTGAGATCGGCGATGCCACCGCATTCATAATGGCAGCCGATCGCTGCAGGGCAGCAGCAAGACTTGCCGTTTGTGCGGCAGCGGTGGCCGCCGCCTTGTTTTGTATGGAACGCTGCGAGATGATCTGCTGCTGCAGTTGCAGCTGCTGGTAGGCCAATTGCTGCTGTTGTTGCTGCTGCTGTTGTTGCTGCTGCTGCTGGTGGTGCTGCTGCTGTTGCGCCTGCTGCTGTTGTTGCTGCTGGTGCTGATTCTGATGCTGATGTTGCTGGAGTGCAAGTGCCGCTGCTGTCGAGGCGCCTGCCACGCCCCCAGCACCAGCTCCGCCTCCGCTGGCTGCCGTCGCGCGCTGCAATGGATGCGTACCGGGCGCCAGTCCGTGATGCAGGCCGCTCAACAAGTTGCTGCCAATGCCGCCGACGGCCGACGATAGTGTAACGGCTGCTGTTGCAGCGGCCGGCGATGAGCGCGGCAGGTTGCAGACCGATATGTTGCCGCTGTTGTACTTGTTGTTGTTACTGCTGTTGTTGTTGTTGTGGTTGCTGCCACTGGCGCTAATGCTGCCGCTGCTGCTGCTGCTGCTGCTGGTCGAGGTCGATGGATTTGATGTACCTGAGGCCCAATGATCTGGTAAGTCACTTGGGCTAAGCCTGCAAAGAAGAGGTCACATTTGAAATTAGCTCAAATTGCTTAAAAGCATAAGTGGAATATTTCAAGTACATGCTATAGAGCTTGTTGCTTGCTTAAAAACTAGATTAAATATTAAAGATAAACCTATTTTAATGTTAGCTTTGTGGTTTCAGCTTAGTTATTCCTTTTACTAAATTTATAAGAAATTCAGTTTGTTTGAGTAAATTTACGAGCGAACCATTTGTACTTGTCTTTAGTCGCAGACTTTGTTTTTGCGGTTTGGCCACGTATTCTTATCAGAACGTAAAATTTCCTAGGCACCTGTGGCTTGTTTTGCTATATATTTGACTTGTATTACTTTGGATAATGTGCTGCCTCTATTACAGCTCATTGCCCAATTAATTTGCATGAGAAAAGCGTAAGAAGCACCGAAAAAAACTAGCTGGTTATTGTCTTATGCAGATTGTATTTGAATTAAGCTGCACATCAGATTATTAAATAAATGCCATTTATGTGATTATATATTCAATTTTAAACCTATTTTATTAGTATTTTTATCAAAGCAAAGTTTTGCCAACAACTTAAGCTTGTTAACGTTGAGGTTTCACTTAGCCATCTCAACTATTTGCACGAATAACATTCCATTGGTTTTCCCCGAAAAATGTTCATTTTCCTGTGGAAAGTGACGTCTTCAGTTCGCAAGGTAGCCACTTCAAAGGACGTTGAGATGTGTTACTTGTTTTCCGCACGAATTTTATCATTTGTTAGCCGGAATTCGAGCAAGTATTTCGCTGAGGGGAGGTGGGTTACTCTGGGTTACCACCGCAACTTGGCACAAATTAATGTTGTCAGCTGGTTTAGAACCCGGACTTGAACTGGTCATCATGGCCATTACTCTTGTTGTTGCTCTGGGCTCTGGTGTCGTGTTCCCTCCGCATTCGGCATTTTTATTTGGGCGCTTTCATGTCAGTTTTCATTCGTTCATATGATTAATTGTTTGCTTTACTCGCTTTAAGTGCGGAATAAATTACATTTCTGCCAATCTGTGTGACGAACTCTGTTCTCGACGAACTGTGCTGTGCGGAAATGAATCTACGAATTGGCGGTAATAAGTTTAATCAAAAAACAAGCGAACTCATCAATCCGCTTGCACTGAACTATGTTGTATCTGTATACCCCGTTTTTGTGGACCGCATTTGCCAGTGAGACTCACCCAACCAGTTGAGCGTGAAGCCTTCAGTCCAAATTGAGGACCACCCGGTGCAGTAACTGCTTCTTATTCCTGCACTTTTTTAATTACATTATATGCATAATGAAGAGAACCCCAGAGATTGGGGAGCGGAGCCAGAGCTGCGAACTGCAGCCAAATAATTACAGGCAACTGCTCATGATGGCGAGATGTAATCAGCACAGAAAACGCAGGGGAAAAATAGGGAAAAACAAGCATAATTAGGTAGTTACGGTAGCCAATGCTTACTAAGAAGAATATGTCTAAAATGTACTATTTAATCAAATTTTCTTAAAAAAAAAATAAAATTGTTTGCTGTCTCATGTTGCACTTTACCCACAAGTTTTGAAAATATAATAAAAATCGAAAGTAAAGTAGTATTTATTTAATTTAATTATTTCATTTAATTTAATTCCTTTTTTAATTCAAGGTATTATTTTATTTTTTAAGGCACTGAACTACTACTCCATTTTAACTACCTGTTTGAGGGCATACACGAATGTGGGTGAGCTGCGATGTGCCGTGCGCTGGGTGCCAAACTGAGTGACGTACCGCTTACCAAATACCCTGTTCCCTTTCTCCCTTCCCTTTCGGCCGAGCGCAATAATTGTGCGAATTCTTTGCGTTGCTGCCTCTGTTCGCTGTTCTCTGCTGGCTGTTGGCTATTTTGACAGGGCGACACTTAAATGTGGCAGCCCGCTACGATCATAATCATGCACATCGGGCACATTCCCATCCAATGCTCTATCGCCGCCGCTCGCCTGCCACACAGGGCGTATGATTGACGCGCTTAATTAAGGCGGCCAGAAAGGAGCGCAACGGAGGCGAGTGGCGTAAATTAATGAAATTACAATTAATGCAGCAAGTCAGTTGACTTATTCGCGCTGTTTGCTTTTTTCAGTTCCTTTTTTTTTTTTTGCTGTTGGGCTTATCAATTTGCACTTTGCCGCTTGGGCCTTCAATCTGCCTCTGTGTTTTGCTATTTTCGCCATTTTATCGTCATGAGCCGAGGGAAACACATCGTATTTATAGACAAACAGCCAAATATATGCAAAACCCAAAGTGTGAGAGACAATACTTTCGCCCCAAAAGAAAACAAACAATGTGCCTCGAAATGACAATGGAAGGCATTTGTTTGATCATCGGGAAACTGGAAATTGAGTGCTTGGGATAATTTCGATCTTAATGGGTCGCTGAAATGAAAAGTACATTCCCGCCAATTAATCGGCAAGAAATTGCTACATATGTATACATTGCAATATATTTATTATAGTTTACCAATTGAACTTAAGGATATATTGTACTGTGGCGTTCAATTGTTTTTTTTTTGTATAAAATAAAACAAGCGGAATTGACTCAATAAATTACGTAATGGTGAAATAAACGCCATCGCACTGTTTTATCACCGCTGTCAATGAAATTCCACCGAATTCATATAACAACCTGTCAGCAGAAACGATTCCCGAAAGTTCTGGTAATAATTGCTCCCTTCCTCCCCTTTGAAACTCTTTGATGATGAATTTGCATACCAATGGAGACATAAGCCCACTGGCAAGGTCGTTCCATTTCGCATGAATCACAACTCTCGCCAGTTGGCCAACCAAATACAGAGTCCAAATACTATATGTTAAAGAGAAAACAAATTACTCATTACATTTAATGTTGATCATTATGTCAGCCAGAGTTTTGGAACTTGGCTTCAGCTTTTTGCAGCTTTTGTTTACACCTAGGCCAGAGCTTAGACAAATTGAGTCACGACTCACGTGATGATGATTGCTATGGCGCGTATAATGTGCAATTCACAATCGCATCACTCATACGCACCGTATGCCAGCATGTCGGGGAAGCGAAGAAAGTGCAAAACGTATCTCGGGGCAAAGCTCAAAAAATTGTTTTGATTTTTGTTTGGGTTTTCGGCGGTATACGTGATGTTCGGCCTGTCGGCTCAAAGCTGGAATTTGGAATTCAAAGAGGAATATGCTAAAACAAAAAAAGCACTAAAAGCAATTGAATTTTCGGCTGAAGAGCTGGGATTTTAAATGTAAGTAAACGTATGCTTCATAACTATAACTACTTATTTCGAGCAATGTTAAGAAGTCAAACTGTGAGCTAGAACATAGATTCTGGTTTTATAATTTGATTAAATTCTTATATTTTTATATTGTATCAACTAACATTGCAAAAATATATATTTTTTCAAACAGGTGATTACTTTCTCGGAAGTCCTCTGTTGGGTTTCCCTTAATTTGTTTGTAAGCTCATTTAGCTGACTCACATTTTGATTCACTTCCGCATACTGCACAGTATCCTTGACATCAATTGCAAATTGATATCACCCTCAAAAACAAATACAATTTGTAAATACTTTTTTTTTCGGCTTATATGTGCATGTGGAATGGAGTTTCTATGGAATTTAAATGGCAGCTCACAAATGCTGATTCATTCTGACTAACCCAAATGTGCGGGTTGGCTTTGGAGGTGAGACTATCATATCTTGGGAATTCCCGAAGGTTTTCAACATGTCTGACACAGATATCTGCGCTTGTCCCGCACTTAAAATGTGTTTTTTATTGGGCTTATATACATAGTTCTTTTGCATATGTTATATGTAAGTATTTGCGATTTTACTAACATTATTTAGGACATGTTTAGCCCACAAGCAACTTTAGTTAAACTCCTCTTTCGGTTGTTTTTTGTCGCGAAAGCTTTTCTTGACTGGTCTCAGCTGTGTGAGCTGCCTCAGTGGCTATAATCAGAGACAGCGACTGTGCACTTGTTTGAGCCAAGTTAACTAAGTCTAGTAGTGGTCTGGTACACCTCGAAAGCCCCATTTGCTCAGCTGCTACTGCTGCTGCTGCTGTGTTTTTCAGAGTGTATGGGTAAGCCTGCATTTTTAGCAAACTAATTGTGTGAATGGTGTGAATAAAACATATGTTCGGTTCGGGTCTCTCCGCTCCGAGAGACACAATGCTCGTCGCTGTGAATGTGAACGTGAATGTGAGTATGAGTATGAGTCTGTTGCTGTTTGTGGGTCGCTCTCGGCTACAGTCATTGCTACAAATAATAAAGTGGGTCATGGATGAAAGAAAAAGCGTTTTATAAAGTGGGTCATGAATTTTGTTTCACTCACGTTCAAGTGTATTTCGATTGCCCGCTCGCCGCTGTTTTTGTTGTTTTTTTGTTTTTGTTGCTATTACTGCGGCTGCTTGCTGATTTTTTATATATTTTTTTCGTTGTATACACTTTGTTGATATTTGATAAATTTTATGATTCAGTTTTCGGCTGGTAGTCTATTTCGCTGAGGAGAAGCAGCTTAAGTATATTTCCAAAATACTTTTGAACTTGAAAATATTGTTGCGGAACATAAATTAGCTGCCCAATTAGGATATAAAAATGTTTGAAGAATAAGTATTCATTTTTCCATATTCTATGGAATTTCCTTTTCCAAGTTTATCGTTGAATGATTATTTTCGACCTAATGAATCAGTTTCAATCGAGCGAGGCAATTAATTGGCATTGATTTATGTGACACATACTTAAATTATTTTTATTTACTTTTTATTATGTCTTTCGCTTGTGCGTTTAGCCACTTTAATTGCCCCATCAAAGAGCCCCACGAGTCTCGTGCCATCTGCTACACTTTCACTGACTAATTGCCAATTCAGGCATTGACAGTTTTCACTTTCCATTGAATGCCGTCAAAATAGCACTGCTAAATTACTTTGTGAAAGGCGCAGACCCATTAGTGCAATACAAATAGTTTTCAAATTAAACGTTTCAAAGAAATTATGCTGGTGCATGAGTTTTCAAATCAATAAGTTCAGTTTATAAACGCTTAACAAAAATAAGGATTTAATTTAATTTATTTTATAGCTATAGTTATACTTAAACTTGCAACTGGAATATGTCAAATCAAAGTGAAAACATAATTATAAACAAATGCAGTGTTGTAATCGAAAACCAATCAAACAGTCGCTCTAATAGTTAAAATTGCTACCATTTCGAAGCCCATTTCCCCGGGGTCCGTAATCACCATTTAACTTGGCAGGCAATTTATTTGATCTGAGTGAACCAGAACGGGGGTCTATTATATCAGAACTGTAACTGAATGATTCAATAGACAGTAACTACGGCAAAAACATGGATGATAACATCTAATGAGCGACCGGGCGAACGGCTATGCAATCGGCGGCCTTCCTCCTCTCAAAGGCCCCCCACTTCTACACCCCATACTCATATACGTATACTATACACACTTCCCCAATCCCCAAACCGAACCGAGCCGACCTTATAGACCAGAAGTCTCTCTTTCCGGCACTTTTTGTAATGCCTCGCTCTGAGTCTCGCATTTCGAGTGTTTCACCTGCCGACTGAATGCACTCTTCGCAGTTGTTGGTGCTTTGTTTTTTGTTTTTTTTCTGTATTTTTGCTGTTTTTGCCGTCTATGTCGGCGAAATAATGTCAGTGGGTCAGAGTCGATTTAGCATTTTGCAGTTGTTGTAGTTGCTGTTCTCCCCACGCTGCACTTGTTTACGTTTTGTGGGTAAGGTTGGCTCATAAGCAGCTGAAACAGCTGTTTAAGCGCCAACTGCCTAACAGTGGCACCGAAGCTATCGCCGGCTATCAGTAGTATTTGGGTCTGAAGAAACTGACTGCAGGTCCCAAAGATTTCGGTGGTAGTCTTTAGTATTTCTGTGGTGGCAATGGCCAAGTGCATTGCTGCACGTGCTGACATATGGGACATATGCATGTAGATGGTGCCATTCGAGTAATCAGCGCATTTGTATGCAATCGTTTGAAACGCTGAAGTAAACAATTTTCGGTGGTAGCCCAATGATTTATGGCTGTTCTTCCTCATACGTTTATAACTATCTAAATGTGCTGGGAAATTTCCACACGTACATATGTAGTTATTTATCAAAAGGTGTTTTCATTGCAAGTGGTTAAATTCCATGACATCATAAAGTCAAATAACTGAAAATCCCCCCACGGACTGACTTACGATGTGTCAAATAATTTAATTAAAACCTTCGGCTGTCCTACAACTGCGAACGCACTTTACAATCGAATATGTGGAATATGTGCAAGTGTGCTTTTTTTTAATCTTTGAGCAATCTCTCAAGTTGATTTCCTCTACCTTGTTTGCGCTGTCTTGGCTGCGTTTCAATGAAATCTCAGCCAGACTGCAAAAATTTAATTTATGAGTAAATAAAATGTATGAAGCTAACCTTCGCAATGCCGTTGCTGGTGTTGTTTGTTCGACTTTTGTTGCTGGCTTTGCGCACTTTGCATTTTGTTTACATGTCGCAGGCGAGAGTTTCAACTACGTAGACTGAGGTGCCCCGTAAGCGTGATGTTTTCGGGATACTTTCTCAGTTTCAGTTTTTCTGTTTTTTGTCTAGAGTATTTCTTCGGTTGCGTGCTAGTTCGATTCGCGTGCATTACTCACCTGTAATCAGAATGAGAAAGATGCGATTAGCACATGCGGAGAAGGGTTGATAAAACTTGCAGATAAGCCAGATTAGGGGCTGCATTAATATAAGGTACAGGGTTTAATCCACAGCCATTACCTTGCCAGGTGCATTATGATATCAGATTCGATGCATATTATCAATGGGTTGTGTAAGGCCAAGTTTGCCAATGCAGTAATTGGAAACATATTTCACCAGAGCATAAGAAACAGATGTCAACTTCATGTCTAATGTTTATCAGAGTATCTGATAGATAGATTCTACATAATATGTGTGGCTTTGCTGAGCTGTTTATCAGAGAATCTGATAGATAGATTCTACATAATATTTGTGGCTTTGCCGAGCTTAGGCCAATCATTAAAGCTACTTTTTGCCCGTCTGGATGTCTGGCATTCCAGCACATTTCCGCTCATAGATAGGCCTAGTCATAGTCATAGTCATAGTGCTAGTTCAGGACCTAAATCTGTAGCAGGGAATAAGAGGATTTGAGCCCGTGTGTTTTTTTGTACTTTGGCTGATGGGGTGCTTGTGATTTTTCTACCGGATTACAATTGTTTACACACACGACTGAACATTGTCACAGTTTCCACGACGGCGACAGCGACGGCGACGGCTGCAATTGTTCCACAAGGCAAGTTCCCCTCTCCTCGTCCCTCTATACCACCCATTGTAGCCATGGCATATCCTTTTAAGCCCCCTCGTGTAATTGTGCGTCTTCATGTGACAAACTCTGGCAACTCTGACGTTGCCTTCGTTTGTTGTTTGCACAAAAGTATAAGTTTACAGCGGCAAAAACTGATTTGCATGCAAGTCGCTGTGACGGTGTGTGTGCGTGTGTGTGTGCTGCCACTTTGTCTAACATTTTACTCTATATGCCAGCCACGCCCCCTATATAACCACCGCCCACCGCAATTGCCCGGCGTTTTGTATGCTTTTCACTTTACGTTGCCAGTCAGCAAGCATTTTATTCCATTTTTTTCCCTTCCTTTCCAACTTTTTTCACCTATATGTATGTATGTATTTTTTCGCCTATCCTGCGCTCAGTATTTTTCCAGAGTTTTTCCAATTTTCCGCTCATGCGACTTCCTGCTGCTTCTGTTTGCCTTGCTGACCGATAATGGTAGGCGAGAATGGCGGAGGATGGGTTGGTATGCTATGGTATGCTATGGTATGGTATGTGGGTACTCCCATTATCAGTTAAGCTCCGGTTTTATCCACAGGAAAAAAAAAAACACACACTGGCACGAACAAAATCTCGTATTGGTTTCACAGTTTCTGACAGTTGTTTGACTTGATGGCTGTGTGGCAGGTGCAATAAGTCCAGTTATTGAAGAGCCTTCATATTGTGGCAGGTCTTCTATTTGCTTGGACGGAGTTCTGATGGCACTGGAATGTCGATTGGGGCCTTTGCAATTGAATTCACTCGGACAGCACAAGTTGGGGCTTGTAAACAATTACATGAAAGTCAGCCAGAGTCAAGGGCTACAAATTGAAACTTTATACGTCAATAGGAGCGACGAGTGATTTGGTCCAAGGCATTGGTAAGATAGAATAGAAATTGTCACGACATAATTATAGATTGATAATTGTGTGTTCAATAAATGTACAACTTTCAAATAAGTTAAATTAAGAGTTTAAATTGTTAAGAAAGTCTTAAAATGCTGTGTCAAATTATTTCGGTCATTTTAAAACGTGCAGCATAATTAATTCCGCTTTTTCAGCACGACGGACATGAGCAATAAAAATCACTTCATTTTTTAACTGCAACTTTCTGCCCGGCCAGAATCATCATTACCATATTCCCTTTCTGGCCGCGAATCCTTAACCCTTGTCCGCCGTTCGCCGCTCAGTCGGCTGTCACAGTTTGACAGGCACTGGCATTGACGCCGTCACTCAGATTGCATTCGCAGGTTTGCCGCTCCGCTGTTTGCGTTCACGTTTGTGTTCGTGTTTGTGTTGGTATTTGTGTTGCGTTGTTGTGCTCATGCAAATTTAATTAAATGGATTTCTTCTCCGGCTTCAAAACCCCCCTCTCCCCCCCCTCTCACTCACCCAGCTCACTCTTTAATTCATTCCATTTCTGTTTTGTTTGTAAGCCGAGCAGCGAGCAGCCAGCAAGTAATTAAGTTGGACAGAGAGCTCGAATCCTAGGGCCATGCCACAAACGCCCCTCGCCGATGTCCCCGCCGACCTTTTCACACACTATCCAACTGGATCTGTGGAAAAGTCTTAAATCCTTTGGATACTTATTTTCGGATTGCCAGTTTCGGAAAAACTGCCCACGCTCCCCACTTGCAGTCATCTACAACCCACCTGATTGAGCATTTACAGAGAAAAAGAGAAACCGTAGAGGTAAATAAAGCAGTATGATTTACAAAGTAAATAAATGTAATAATTTACATATATTATAGTATGGGAAAACATCTTAAGTAAGTACAAGTGAGCTTCAATCATCACAAGCCCAAACATTACTTAAGCTATTCTATAGAGTAGCTTATAAATATAAAAAGGAGATATAATATATTACTCATTCTTCTCATTATCTCTTTCAATATATATTTAATTTAATTTTCGGGGTTACACTGAGAGAAACGCGCACAGCAGCACACCCTGTATGGGCTGGCATGTCAGTCCGTCAATGGTAATTCGATATTGCGCCGGTTTTAAAAATTCTCTTTTTCTCTGCCCTGCGATGTGTGTGTGTGTAGCTGCCAAATTAATTACAGAGCGCTGCACCAACGCACAGAGCACTGAGAGAAATCAGGGGTAGGGCGGGGCGGGGCAGGGCAGTACCGACGGAGGGGGGAAGTGGGTGGGCGGGTGTAGGACAAACAAACAGAGCCGGCTGAGATTTTTTTATTCTACCTTTTTGGTTTCTTTTTTTTCCATTTTTTTTTTGGTTTTGTATGCAGAGAGCGTCCCCCCGTTAACCCTTTAGTCCCCGCCCGTTAACCCTTTACCGCCCGCCCGACTGAGAGGCAGCTTTAAACTGGCTGTTGGCTGTTGGCAGTTGGCTGCGGCTTTTTGTTTCCAAACTGGATTTACCTGAGGTATGTAAGTTGAGGTGAGGCGAGTTGTCTGCCTCGTTTGCTGTACTCTTTAGCTGTAGGTTTGTAGGTCTATTACGGTGCTCTCTCTTCAAGTTTTTTTTGGTTTTTGTTTTTTATTTCGCTTTTTTTTTTAGCAGCTACCTCCGCTTTTTAGCCCGACGTCCTTTGTTTGCAGTGAGCCCTTTTGTCTACCGGTTCCAAAGGCCATCGCCGCTGTCGATCAGCGATTACAATGCCGGTGGAGAAGCAAGGAACCCGCTGAGGTATCTCAATCTTAAAGATAGTTCCTGGTCACCTCACCAGCTATCGTTAACTGTGCCATGCGGATTTCAAGCCAAGCACAAGAATTTCGGCAATTATGATTAATGAATTATTTAAAACGTAAGCCGCAGAAATATCTCAGCGAATTATTTATGCAAAATTGCTGCGGTATCCAACCAGTTTTAAGGTTTAAGCACAGATTATTCTTTAGCTTCCGCTAACCAACATTTTTTTAAATCATTAGCTAATTTAGGTATCTTAAAGATATGCGTAAAATTTAATTGGAAGGCAGTACCAACTCCACTCCAATTTGGTTCAAACAGATTCTTGTGTCACACTTCGTGTTCTTATAGTTTATCGATCTATTTGCATGATTACCACAGCAGTCAGTAGAGTAAGAAAAGGGTAAAAGCCTTCTTATATTTGCAGCTAGCTGTATCTAGTTTCTTATAAAATCTAGCCATATTATACATATATGTATATAGTCTTGTAACAATTTCAATATGATTAACCACTCAGATAGCCAATTTATCGTAATTTGCTTCGACAATTGTCATTCTTTTATGTTTCGCTACCCATAAAAGTCGACTTCTGTTCCGCTTCTGCAGCTAACAAACCGGTGCGTAATTTGTTGTAATGCTTTTGGTTATTTCTCTAATGGGGAAGCACACCCACGACTCCCTCCCCCTCCCTTATCATCATCATATCCAATTACAAGCGTCTGAACAGCGACGCCATCATAATTTCGAGCTCAAGCTTCGAGCGAATCGAAAGCTGAGCTTCAGCCACAGATACATTTACATTTACAGATACCGATTCAGATTCAGATTCAGATACCCATTCCGAATCAGAATCAGAATCGGCCATTTTCTACCTTGCTTCTCTGGCTTTCTGTTCGGTTCTTTTCTGTGTTCTGTGTGCTGTGTGCTCGGTGTGTGTTCTGGTTTCGTATCGTTTTATTCTTTTGCAGAGCGCAACACGAAATTAAATGCGCAGTAAATTACGCAATTTTATGCTTCGTTAGGTTCGCTTTTTTTCCAATTCACCACGGCAACGGGCGCAGAATTGCTGGAAAATGCGAAGAAAGTAGTCAGCAGGCAGCAAGAACCGGCGACAGCAACAAGTTTCGACAGATCCCGAGCGAAGTTACTTTCCTCCTTCGGTTTTTTCGTTTTTTTTTTTCTTTGTTTTGCGCAAATTTATTATTTGCACTTGAGGGTTGAAAAGTTCTTGGTAGCTACATGTGTACATATGTATGTATATATAGTAAGCAGTATATAATGCCATAGCCCTACCCCAATGCAGTGCAACATGATGCATTCAGCCTGCGGCAGCTGCAGTGGCAAAGACTTGCATAACAAATTCTCAATTGTGCAACAGACCCTCTCTTTCATTTCTTCTTTAATGAAAAGTTGTCCGGCTGGCGCTTTGTGCTTGGCCTGCGGTGATATTGCGGAAATATGTCACCGCTCCTACACTGGCCGAAACTAAAGTGCATTCTGTGCATTTAATATAATATAATCAAAGGATTATGCAGATAAGAACCAGCCACTAAGAGAAGTTAACATATAGAGTGACGAAAGTATCTTTGAATTCAGTTCAGCTGAAGAATTCGCGTTTTGAAGTTTTAAATGACAAAAAGTAGAAATAAACGCTGCTCTTTTGTTCAAATTTCCAGAATGGTTAATTCATTTCAAATGGTTAAATATTTGTGTTGGAAACCATCATTTATAAGCGTGTGATAAAAATGGAAATTATTATATAATATATCATTTTAATATTTATATATTATATATTTACTCATTTTCGAAATTTCTTCAGTGTGCAGTTTGGGTTTTACCCTGTACCCTGTACTGCTGCTGCTGTTTTGAAGTTGAAGTTTGCATCTTCATCGCTGCATTTGCGTTAGCCGAGGTTATGTTCGCACACAGGACCACAGCTCACACTCACAGTCAAGCACACACAGTCAGGAGGCACACACACTTTCAGGCACATAAAAGGTTGTCACGCATAGTGTAATTCCATGTGACGTAAATGCAAAAATATGTTAAAACTTCACCAAGATGAATGTGAAGAGAAGAACGGGGGGGCTGTGGCTGTTGGCTGCTATGCATTGGAATGAGATTGAGATGCCGGGCAGATTGATGGGCAGTATATGTTTGCAAGGACTCTCGAAGTTGTATTCAGCCAGAAGCTCGAGCTTGAAAGGGGTTGCAGGCGAAACTTCATCATGGAAATGTCAAGGAACTGTCAAGCGCCTCACAACTCGGATGAAATTCGAATTTGAATTATTTTATATTTCATATCGGTTGGGTGTATCACCAATGGGCTGAAAGTTAAGTATGCGAGTTGAACGAAGGGTTCTACCATTTACCCAGTGAAATAAATAAGACCTGACCATATGGTCACGTAACGATATGTATGACAAATAAACTCACTCGTAATTCCGAAAGTAGACCAGCAGCTACTTAATGCCTACCGCAAAACCACAAAAACGACTGAAATGTAAACGCGTAAAAGTCTCCTGCCATAAAAATGTATGAAAAACACCGTAGATTAACATTGTGTGATTCCATAGCAGATCTCAAAAGGCAAAATCCCAAGAGCCACCCAAAATGCCACCCACCTACTGCTAACCATTATGCAAATTGGCCACGAAACGACTGCAACTACATGTTAAATGTTATCGCTGCCATCGGGCCAACATTTAGCCAAATAATAAACTGGCTAAAGAGGAAGGGAGCGGAAATAAGCGTGAGAGGCATTAAAAGCGATGGGAACTGTGACCCAAACAGCAATGCAACTGTAAATCCCATTTAGCCATAGGCTATAAGGTTGTTGGTAGGTTGTTTGGTAGGTCGGTTGGCAGAAGAGATTTCCACGGAATACAATGCGAAATCGCAAAAACGCAACTCGCATGCAAATCTGTCAACCGCTGTAATTTCCCCCTGCCACTGCAAACAGTTATCATTATGATGGAAAAACCAGAAATGAAAATTCAACGGCAGTTTTCTGAATTATACGGCAAATTGCTGCCACTAAAACCAAGTGGAAAATTAAGCTGCAAATGAACAGTGGAAATTGCATGCCACTTTAGAATAGACCAAACAGGTGTGACATCAATTTTGAATTTATCTAAATCGATTACTTTACCAATTTTATTAGGCATTCAATGCAAAAGCTTTTTTTGCATACGTATAAAATGAATTAATTGTTGAAATAATGAATGCGTTTTCAAGAGTATTCATTCAAGAGTATTCATTTCAGGCAGCAAATGATCAAATTACGAATATTTTGCAATCTCGGGTGCATAATTTTGGTGGATTGCATTCTTTGCCAGCAATTTGCGACCCCTGCTACCCGACAAACCTGCACAAACATTTCACTAATTGCGAACACGCTCCCCAAATTATTTCCCTTCTCGCTCCCCACAACGCCAAATTCGACCATTATATGTATATATATATATATGTCTCGATTATATGTATATGTATATTTGCAAAATCAGCTAGCTATATAGAGCAACCCGAGGGGATCTCGCAGGGAGGGGGATTATCGCAGAGGCCAACCAGAAGTCGAAGTCAAGCAAAGGTCTTCGCTATTTATAGAGAAAATGTTGCTCGTTAAATGGGAATAAATACAAAAGAGGAAACAAACGCGTGTTTCAGACTGCCATTTTATGTGGGCCAAACAAATGTGCGACGAACGGACTTTACAACTGGAAATATCATAAATATATATCTACATACATATATAAATACGAGTATCTGTGTGCAGTGAGGCCAACGAACCTTTGGTTCTATGACTAATGTACGCAAAGCCAAGTGAACTGCCTCATCGGCAAATATTTGCATTTGAGTCGCACGCGCCGAAAAAAACCAAAAAGAGGCGAACAAAAACCACACATAAATACAAGAAAATTGAAAACTCAAAAAATAATCAGAACAAATAATAAAAAAAAATGTATCAGTAAATATGCAATAAGGAAATGCGCCATTCTTTGAAGGCAGCAAACAAATCTTGGCCAAATGTTTAAGTGATGCCTTAAAAAGACTTAATATGGTAAATGGTATGTATGGTATATGGCAGGGATGCAAATAAATGTAGTATCTATAGAGATGACTTGGTCAACCCGTTTGGGTAATTAAAATTTTAGTATGTGGGTCGTAAAACGAATGTCTGTATGTTGTGGGTTACTAGGAAAGGTCGTAAGACAGCGAGTCGTATATCTTTTTAGCCAGAAGCCGTTGCCCCTCCCCTCCCCTCCCTCCACTCGATGAAGTGCATTCGCTGGAAATGGTCCATAAAAAAGGAAAATGGATCGGGAGGTGTGAGTGAAAATAGCCCAATAAAAGCGGCTGGGAATAAAACCGAAGTCAGCGAAAGTGGGTTTAGAATTGAAATACCTCGAATAAAAAAGTAGCCACAAGTGTTTGGTCACTGGAAAATGTGCTGAAGAGGATTGGTAAGCGAGGGCTGTTCGAGAAGTTCTTTCATATCAACTCTCTTTGCACTCTAATTGATATTTTTGTACATACATATATCTTTGCTGTTTCGCCCACAATAGACCCTTTCCAGCCAAATGCTGCCCACACAATATCTATCAGCATTTACATCGCCCATTACACGCGGAATGATGGAAAAATAAGCAAAATAATTAATCTGCTGGGTAAATATGCCACACGTATTGCGCCCACACAAAAACCAGAGAGCAGAGGAGCAGACCAAGAAAAAGTGGCATTACTTTGGGGACAAACAATTTTCTTAATGCCCCAAAAAGCAGCGAAATCAAAGCCAAAAGAAGACGAAGCGAAGCTGCGCCATAATGCCTTTGCTATGGCCGCAATTAATTTTCATTACATGGCAATAAGCTAAATTAAACACGAATCAAGCAGCACGAAAAGCGAATAAGAGACCAATTTCGCTCTCTGGGGCTAGAAAATCGTGTTGACATAAACCATTTAAAGGAGTTTTGATTTATTCTCAACGTAATTTGAAAAGGGCTGACAGAAACATCTTAGGAATGCTTTCATTATAATTTATCACCAAATGAAGACAGAAACTCAAAGGAGTTTGCCAGAAATGTGTCATCATTGGATTAACCACAGCGCAAAGTATATAAATAGCATTTTAAGCCTGAAATTAATTAAAAACTTACGCTTTTCGCAAAGAAGATGCATATCAAAGCTTGCTTACCTGCAAAGAAAGAAGGGATTTTATTTAGTTAGTTGATTCAGACAACATATATAACATATAACATTGGGCCTTAACATATATAGACATTTTGTCTCTGAATTATATGGCAGATATGTGCATGCTTATTAAAAATGATTTATTACTTGGCCATCAACAAATTGCTTTTCAACTTTTTCGAAAACATGCGAGGCAATTGAATGGAAATAACGCCCAACTTTCGAGTCGAAATGAAATAAGTATTTCTTGGTTTGATGAATCTGTTTTGTTGCACTTGCCTTGTTTTTTCGTGTGTGTCGGTTAGATACAAATAGATTTAAGCCCGATTTTTCAGGGCTAAGTAAGCCAATCAAGCGTGAGTACAAGGCAAAAGCAATAACTTAAAATTATAAATAAATTATGCTTATTCTTCGTTATACTTCTATGAATCAGGCAAATGATGTGTTGGGTAACTGTCCGTAAATCCAGCCATATTTGCCATTATAATACCATTTCCCTTTTAGGAACTTCCTCTGATTATGTGTAAAGATATTTTCTCTACGATAGCCAATTTCCACAATTAATCCCTAATGAATTGAGCTTCGTATACAATATTCTTTAACTGTTTCCAACTGGTTGGTTGATAATCTGAAAAGTGGTCGCGTCATGCAATCAAATTGAACGAACCGCGCATTCGAATGACTGTTTATTCCATCAAATTGTGCGATAGACCCCCAGATGTACTCCATATACTCGTATAGAGGAAAGGAGAGATAGGTAGGAAGTAAGCCGCCATGGAGAAATGCGGAAGAAAGGTGTCAATGCCAATGAACCGCAGCGAATGAATGAAGATATCGCAGGGTTCAATAGAGTTGGGCTCTTCTTTTTGGAAGAGGGGAGAGGGAAAGGGGGCACACGTGTTGAATGGAACTTATCAAATGATTAGATTAGAAACTCACACACACATAACACCTTTCGTTTCGGGGGTGTTTGGGGACCAGTTGGAGGGCTAATCAATTAGAATAAAAGTCGAAAAAGGATTTCGGCTAATGTCCTGCTAACGAACTTCGGGTTCACTGAACCGACGCCTAATGAAGTGTGTGTGTGTGTAAAGCAAAGAAAAAAACCAGCTAAAATACAGCAAAAATTCAGTTTCGGCCAGAAGAGCGACGAACAAATGTCCCAAACATGCCCACATTTTATTCGATATGCGTGGCTCCTACACGCTGCTGGTTATAAAAATAGTTCAATTTATGCGCTGACGTCATTCTGGGAGCCTAGGAAATGCTCGCACAGAAGAAAAGGCAATGGAAATGGAGCAGGAAGCGACTGAGGGGGGTAGTGGGGGCACGCCAACTTGTTCTCGGACTGGTTTCAGTTGATTCGACAGTCGGCAGTTTCTTGGCCTCCTGTTCAATTCGATTTAATTATTATTGCCGCGTGTCGTTTGCCTCAATGCGCTATGCCATTCAAAGGAGTACTTGGAAAAATCGATTTCCAATTGGATTTGCTTTTTCATTTGGAAGCGGTTGTGTTGTCCAAGCTATAATTGACTTCATAAAATAAATAAATGTAACTATTATCCGTCGAAAATATAAGTTAACAATTAAGTCTTAGTTTTATTAGTTTAGTTTGGTGGTACCATTATTTCATATTTATTATTATTTGATAGCCTTTTCCAACTCGGGCAAACTATTTTGATTTACATATGCACGTAAGCCCCAAACAATATATCAACTTCCGTCCTGCAGCTCGTTCTTCACAGTTTTCCCCCAGCTGATCCTTTACTTTTCCAGGCACTTGGCTCGCACCATAAATCAGCGGTAGGCACACATACTCTCACTTTTCCACTGGGATCCAGATACAGATACAGATACAGATCCAGCTTAACATAGCCGCTCCATGCTCCATCTGTCTCCATCACCATTTCCACTGGTGTCGCCATCTATCCATCTAATTCATTCTGCTGTGGCCCCATTTGCTTTGATTTCTATTTGGCTACGTGGTGATTTAATAAATTGTTCATTTATCACTGACATGTGAGCAATGTTTCATCATCCCCAATGCTTTCACATACATTGCTGCTGTCCTTCTTCGAATTGGGTATTTTGTTTGGGCTTTGTGTTTGCTTTGCTTTATGTCGCCTTTGTTGTGTAATTGTGTAATTATGAGTGCGCGTGTCCTTATCCGCGGCAGGACATTGGCTGCCGCTCCTTCGTCCTGCCGCTTGATGGAAAACTGAGTTTGGGGCAGAAAACGATTAGGGTCTATCTATACGTGGGGGCTTTGCTACTTTGATTAGAGCATTTGTGAACTGATAAAATATTTTGAAAATAACTAATATTTTACAATAATAATATTCCATTTATTTTCCACTTATCCTAGTGATTTCAAAGTCGCCATCAAAGCAACTACATTTGGTTTTATCCATCTTTTCGCAGACATACTAATCCATTGAAAAGTTTATTGCCTGCTTTTAGGCGCTGCGAAGTGGCTTATGCCTTCGGCAGCGTTTTTCCCCGCGCAGCTGGGAAAACCCGCATGGAAATTAGCATAATTCATTTTCAAACGACTGCTTGGGCGGAATCAAATGGCCCTTTTATCTGTTATAGGATTTAGGCATATTTATGCCATTTGTCCATGATGGACTGACCGAAACAGCGGATTTTGCTTTTTATCGACTGCGGTCAATGATCTCCTGTCCTTCGATATCTTCCTTTTCGTAGTGTTTTCATGTTGTTCAGCAATTGTTCTTTTCGAATTTGTTTGTTTTTTGTTTTCGTGTTATTTTTTTGTATTTTTTTTGGATCGGAGAGGTTTTCTTTAGGTTTGTTGTTTTGTTGTTTTAATATTAACCCACTTCAAAAGTCTCGCACACGCATTTTATTTGCATACATTTACGCCCACACCAACACACACACACACACACACACAAACGCCGCTCGCACTATTTGCATCTCTTTCCCCAGCTGTCGCACTATCTCTGTCTCACTTTCCGCGAAGTGCGTTAAAAGCTTTTGTTCGATTTCGGTTTTTGTTTTGTATTTTTGTTTCTTGTGCCATTTGTTCTTATTTATATTTTGTAGTGCACTGAGCCAAAAAACTAGGCCTTATCCTGGCCTGGCAACGAACATGAAACTATCTATTACTGGGAGTATCTTGATATTTGTTTGTAGAAATGAATTCTTAATATGTAGTTTTAAGTAACAGTACATAGAAGTTTTGTATCTACAAGATGCGTGAATTGATAGACAGAAGTTCGGTTCTATGAGATTACAAGTCAAACTGTTTTCCTTGCATTGATTTCGAATTCAATACGATTTTCTATTCTCTCGAATTGTGTGCTTCGCTCAGTGTACCTTTGTTTTTGTGCGTTCTTTTCAGTACGTTTCTCCTTTTGCATTTCACTTCTTTTGGCTTTGCGCTGCGTCTTACGACTGCGCTGCCGGCGTCGCAGTCGCCGTTTTGTATCTCGATTTTGGTTTCGACGGTGAATGAACTCAGGACCTGCGGACGTTCAACTGCGGCCCAAAAGCGCTTCGATTTCGCACCAGCATTGCTTTTGTAATGCTGCGTAACACATATTGTTGTTATTATTGTTTTTTTAGTTACTCCTGCCGTTTCTGTTGCCATTTTTAACTGTTCTTTTCGGGCTGTTTGGAAAATTGCACATTTTTGGGTAGATTTCGCCAGCGACTTGTGGCGCCTGGCTGTCAAACAATAATTTGACATCTTGTGTTTTACGCAGGGTATTATTGTGACCCGCGTGGGTGGCGTTGAGCTGAGCTGAGTTCCCTGCCGGCCGTCAAATTAAATGAAAATTTGCGGTCGACTTTGAGGCGTCTTGGCCGCATTAAGGGACTTTTCGGCCAAGTTAATTGACTGTGGACACTTTGGCTGCGACGAAATAAAAGGGTTTTAACATCAAAAGATACCATTTAGTTTGGTGGAAGGGGGTGTGTGATTAAATGAAACACTTAACGAATACATCAAAATATTACACATTTAACAATTGTCTGAAATTTAACAATACAAGTTTTAAACTTTAAATATTACATACATATTTTCCTAAGCCTAAGAAAAACAACTTAGAACTAATAACTCTCTTGTTGTCAACATATCATATATCTTTCTAATTTCCTTCAATTAACCCAAGATTTGGTCAACTTTCCAACCAATATCGCAAAAGGTCACCCAAATCCCTGTTGAAACGCCCACATAATTGATTGTTTCATGGAAAACTTGAGCATTCCGTAGGCTTTAAGTAAACATTTGGGCAGCGGCAAAAAGGGCAACAAACATTTGTTTGCCCCGTTTTCTTATTTTGGATACCGTCGAGGAGCTGCCACCGCCCACCAGCAAAGTGGGTGGGGCTGGGCTGGCACCTTTTGCGAACGATAAAAATTCAAGTTCAACGAATTCTACGCTTTGGGTAAATAACCTCGAATCGGACGCGTTGCTGAGCTGTCGCTCACTGATGTTGCTTTTTCGGGCGACAACACCCCGAAAAAGCAGAGCAAAAGCAAAAGCAGCACAGCACAGCAGCAGTGGCAGAAATCCCGGCCCAAAAGCACATGACATCCTTGCAATGAAATGAAATTCACGCCCAAAAAGTCGGCGAAAAGCAGAACGTGCGAGAGCAAAATGGCCAAAATGAGAGCGGCCTCGAATAACCTTGAACTTGAGACGCGTTGCAAAGTCTGCCGAAAAGCATAGCAAGAGGAAAACGCCAAGAGAAAATGGTGCTGAAAAGAAAATCTACTACACAGCACCCGCCGCGCAACGAAATGTTTTTCTTTCCTCCGCCCACCATTGTCGTATCCTTTTTATGCTAATTCTTCTCTTTTTCTCCTTTTCTCCTTTTTTTTCGACCACGTCTGGGCAACGAGGAAGGTCCAAAATGGGTTTCTATTTTTTTTAGCAAATTATACACGTACTCGAGTCGTTTAGTTTATTTGATAATGGAATATTACATGGCTGTAAGTCGAGTGTAAAAGAGTTCGCAGCAACAGCTGAGCAGCAAATTGGCAAGCAACAAGCACAACTGTACTTGAGACATTTCTCAATTCAGCAAATGGATATGAGTCTAGCATCTTAATGCTAAGCACTAGAAAACGGAGAGCATTGCTAGTTTCAACCTTAACAAAAAGGATACCTAAGAGAGCAAGTATGCAAATACATTGTAAGGATTATTTTTCAGGCCAAGCTATCCTTACTCTCATTAGCTCCCACTCTCCCAAGTTGCCTTTAAAATTAATAACTTTTGGGCCAATCTACGGAATAGCCAATTTCAAGTGGGGAGATAAAGGGAAAGATGAAGTGAGTTGCTTGCTCCGCTAATCTTAGAGGATGTTAATAAGTTGGTCGTACACCGTGAACATGGCACACATACCATGCAACATTAATTAGTTTTGTCTAATTACAGGCGACAGAAGATACAGCTAGAATCCAACAGATACAAAGTTACGTGGCCAGTTATGTTTCATGCCATTTTGTCGCCAAAGAACAAGTTAACGACTTTAGCGGAATGGCTTGGGATGTTGCATGATTGCGGCTTACTGTTAGAAATCTATGCACATCTGCACATATCTGCCGGATACATATGTATCTATAGCTGGATAGATGGATATACAAATGTATCTGCTAGACGACTGGGCGCAAAACTCGTTCACTAATGGCCTGCCAAGCGTAGTGGAAGAGTTGTCACAGTGCGTTTTAATGTGCCTTGGGAGAAAATCGCCCCTCAAGTCGCAAAAATTCAAATGAGTTGGATTAGCTCGGATTTTAGAAGTTTAAATGGTAGTTTGATTAGGGGTAATTAAATCAATTTAATCAGTTGAAAAACTAGCATATTCTATGAACTTAAATTAAAGGGTTTTTAGTTGTTACTCAAATAAAACAATCCTTTGCATTCTGTGTAATTTTAATACTTCGTTGCTCTTTAACCTGATTTTCCTTAAATATTAGTTAATACATATGCTGATTATGCAACACCTTTAGCTCTTTTGGCTTCTAAAAATTGCTGCCACGAAGAAATTTACCCGCCATTTTCGAAACATGTCAAACTGTCACTGCCATTCATCAGCCAAAAGTGGTAAGCAAGCATTTCCACATCCATGCCAAGTTCCCACAGCGAAAAAAGGATGAAAAGAGTAACACTTTTCTAAAAATAACACAGCTCCATGTTGTTAATTTAATTTTATGACATGACAGCAACAGCAACTGAAACTACAACAACAACAATAACAAACACACATCCCAAACTAGCTTTGTACAGTCTGTCAAATGGAAAAAGAAAAGCTGGTCGATGAGGTGGCCCTAACCAGCGAATGAAGGCAACAACTACAACAACTAAAGAGCCATCTTGGCAAAGTCAAGCGAGAAACTTTAGCGGCTTCTAACGGTAAATATAAATATGAGAAGAGTGAGAAAAAGGCGGAAAATGAATACCTAACAACAAACAGAAATGCAAACAAACACACACATAACACACACACACACATCACTCATTTTTTTCGCAGTGGCAAGTGCAGTCGCAAAGTAGGCGCGTCGCGTTGTTTTTAGCCTTGTTCAACAAGGCAGCAACAACAACCAGTTACAACTGGCAACACGAGCAACAACAACTTACAGCACCGACAACTAACAGCAACAGCAACAACAACCAGCAACCAACAACAACAACCAGCAACAACAACAACAACCGTTTGCATTCCTGACCTACTCTGCAACTTTGCATTGACTTCAAACGGCCAAAACCAGCCGCGCCCCCTTTTTTCCACCTGCCGCCCACCTGAAAGCCAGACACTCTCTTGCCGCATAGAAAATAGGCGGGAAAACAAAGGAAAAGCGGAGGGGGTGCGTCATTGGCTGAAAGGATACGAAGCAAGCGGCAACAACAACTAGAAAAACAACTACAAAAACAACAACCGGGATGGCCATAAAAAGTTTTGTTGTTTTTGCTTTTTTTTTCGCCTCTTCGCTTGCCTCCAAAAGTAGTTAAACTTCAAAAGCCGTCGGACAAAAAGAAGAAGACGCAAAAGCCAGTCGAAAAGCGGTGGAAAAACGAAAAACGAACAACACAAAATATGGCTAGCTGTGCATGAAAACGAGTTTTCACTACTTTTGCCCATTTTACAATGGCAACGTTGCCCATTTTACAAGGTCCGAATCGCGATGGGGATGGAGTGATGTGGACGATGCCACCAGGCCAGTGTTGCCGTGTAACACCAAAAACACATGCAAACCCCCAAATGCAGAGTGCAACAACAACAAAAACAACAACAACGAGGCATTGCAAACCGATGACGTGCGCACAGTGGGGCAGGTGCTTCGGAAATTACATAACCATAATGGTAAGTAAATATTTGCATTTTTGCCAAACACACATTAGGGACAAAAAGTGTTTATTTGGTTACTTTGTCGAAAAAAAAGTAATTTTAAAATATATTTTACCTTGTCAACAAATGAAATAATACGACTTTGATGAATCACCATTCGTTATTAAATTAAACAAAGTTTTTTCTCTTAATTTAATCAACAAATCATTTATCCCTAGATTAATGGAGATAATTATTTATATATTTTATTTAAAAACAAAGACATTGTATCTTTAAAAACCATTCACAATAATACAAAATAAAGAAAAAAGGGATAATTAAAGAACAAGTTTCGTTTTTACTTCAACAGTTGCCAAAACCAGTTTATCTAATAGGTATAATTATTGAAACATAAACTAAATACTTATTTTTCCCACAATTTTCATGGCTTTGTGTCTAGTTTGGGGTTCCACGATATTTTTTTGTCACTACTTTGGCTGATTGGCTGGTTGGTGGGCTCTAATCCAGTTTCTGTGTTACCAAATCCGCCTGATGTCGAATGCGACTCATTGGCATGCAACGCGAACAAGTTTACAGCTACAACAAAGCCAACAAACCAACAAAAACCGGGCTAACGAAAAAACGCGACTCCAACAACATGTTACAAGTGCAAAGGCAATGCGCGATGGTCACGTTGCAATGTTAGACATACACCGCCCCCCCCGCCTCATCACCCCCTCCAATCGGCGGTGTATCTCCAACTAGCGGCAGCCAAACAACTTCGCGCCCATAGACCATCATTTTTTCACACAGATATTTTCTCCAGCTACACGGCAATAAAAAACGATGAATGGTCTTATAGTTATGGATTAGTTTCAGATGATAGTATGGGGATAGTACTTATAAAGTATCTATATAGATATTCCTACTTACAATACATAATTACTTAATGATAAATCTGTATAATTAGTCGATATATTATAATAATTTATTAAAGAAATACTTGTATACTTGAAATACTTGAATAATCGTACATATATTTATTATCAAGAGAGCGCTGAATATGATAATATTGATTAAATTATTTATTTTGTGGTGTTGAAAGACATAAACGTAAAATAGTACACTTCTTTTCTGTGCGTGTAGCTCTTTCTTCCTCTCTTTCATTCGCTATCCATCTCTTTCTGTGCCTGTTTTCTAGGTAGGTGCCGACCTGCCCCTGGCAACAATGCAGACGGCCTATTACCACACAGCCAGCCCCAAGTCAAGTTGAAGTTGCCCATGTTGTTGCCGCTTTTTTGCCCATGCTGTTGCCGCTTTGCCCCACTGCAATTGCCGTTAGTCGTGCAGTGGTGTGTGTGTGTGTGTTTGTGTGTGTGCCAATGTCGTTTATAATGAAGTTTCCTGTCGATAAAGTTAAACTTCAAAGCTTTGGCCAAGTTTGGGGGCCTCGCAGCACTGCTTATATTTCTTTCTATTGGATTTTATTTTGTTGCTTGCATGAGAAAAAACCGAAGGTGACTTAAATGCGATTTATTCGCCGCGAGGGCACTATAATTTAATTTTTTTGTAAAACGAAGGAAGCTTTCAGCTGTTGAAGGTAATGGAGTTTATTTAATGTTTTTCAATTAGGGACTTAAGAGAAACTGAACTGTCGATCGCCAGGAATTATACAGCACATTTCCTTTATCATCTTTTTTACTTTATTTTTCGAACAGTTACTATAATTGAAAAAACGCATCTAAAAAATTCTGAACAAACAGTCACATCAATGCAAAGCACTCACACACACAAATGCAACACCCACGTGACGTAATAGCATCACAACAAGGCGGCAAAAAAAAAAAGAAAGGCGAGAAAGAGAAAGAAAGAGAGAGAGCGGCAAAAGTCGCAGACAAACATTGAAATTCACTTCGAAATGTAGCGAGATCAATGCAATGATAAGAACGAAGAGAGAGTGACGACGAAAGAGAATCCAACAACTATGCAAAAAGGAAGAAACAACGAGAGGGGGTCGTGTAAGTCCCGAATGAACAAGAACAACATAAAATCCTGGCGCATTACAGTTACAGTTGTGTAAGGACCAACATGAAAAATAATAAAATGAAAGCAGTGGAGACAACCTCCAGGCGCGTTCCGTCTCAGTCGCACCTTCACGATTACACAGCAACGACCTACCTAACAACAACAACCACAGTGCAAAAAAGAGAAGAGAAGCTCCACACAGAAACAGAAACTACGTCAACAAAGTGGGAACAAAATGGAAGCGGGATATTGGAACATTCCCATTGCCATTTTGTTTGTGTTTGTTTTGCTCCAATTAGCAACTCGCTCGCTCGTTCGCTCTCTCTCACTCTCGCGGTCTAGCTCTCATACTCTCTGTCCCGCTCTTGTGGCTTTGTCGCTTGCGTCATTTTGCCTTTGCAAAGACAGCATTTTCTTTGCACGGTGAAAGCTTTTCTTTGGGAATCCAAACAGCTGCTGTGGCTTTGTCGCCTTGTCGCCGTGCAGCTTTCAGTGTGCAGTGTGTTTCATTGTCATCTCGCCTCATTCATGATGACGCCAAAAGAAAGCAACAACAGCACTAGCGCAAATCAAAAGCAGAAAGAAAACGCCGGTTGGGATAGGGTCTCAATTCCATGTGGGATTCCCTCTCCCCCTCCACATCTATCACTCTATCTCATTTTCACCCTCTTGATTTCTTTTAATTACTTATGTTTCGCCACTACTTTCTTTTATGCTATTTGCATTGCAATCTTCTTTAAATGTTTTAATACATACATAAATATAACATAATAATAATAGTATAATAATATTAATATGATATAATGAACATGGAAATATTTACTTTTTGTATGTCTTTCTATTATTAATATTAATAAAGTTACATATGTACTATCTCCACATCATAAGTTTTTCTTTGAAATATTTCAATGTTTTAATGGTTTCATTACCATTTTGTTTTTAAGTATGAGTTAGTATGAGGTATGAGTTAGTCCATTAATGGCAGGTTACGATGTCAAGGAAGCCAAAATAAGGAAAAAGGAAGGCAATAAGTGCAAATTAAAGACGGTTTTATATGTTAAAACAAAAAATGGAGAAAGCTATAGTTAAGCCACAGCTGAAGGTCATTTGGAAGGTCTAGAAATGAGAAATTCCTCTATCAATACAAATGTATGTGTTTCTTTTTCAAGGAACTGCACGACAGTATCCGCAACCGAAAACATTGCCGATCTACCGTTAAGATACGGATACATGTAACCACAACTATTAGCTGTGTATTTGTGTTCCGACGATGGGCTTATCAGCATGGAAAACGACAAGTAACCCAATCATAGCCCACCGTGGAAAATAAAGTACTCTCGAAATAAGGTTACCACACGATTATGAAGTGGGACGAATGAGGAACTAATTAAATTTTCTACAAACACAATTTCGTAGCCATTCATAAATCTCTCAATGGCCCAATCAAATCAAGTAAAAGACTTTTTAATGAAAGCCCCAAGATTTATGAACAGCCGAGATCGCATTTTTAATTAACACACAAAACTGACGAGTGTAGATGAGAATGGGGAGCTTTCAGCAATTGAGCAAAAATAGTTTGCTGAATTTTTCAGATGCGAATTTCGGATGGGGAGGCAGGCAAATGGCTATTATTTATTCACACATCCATAGAAGACCGATGTTTATTTTGATTACCATAAAACCCAAACGATTAATGAAAATTTGTAATGGGCGAAATTAAGAGGACACAGCTGTCTAAAAAAAAAGAAAAATCATTTTCAATTATATAATTTCTATGTGTCCTAAGAGCAACAAACAATGCTGTATTTTATACAAAAAAATATATTTTATAAAGTATATAATATAAACTTTATTTAAATAAACTCTAGGTACATTTAAAAATTAAAAGATCATTGAATTTTGTTTTTTTATATTTTTATTTTATTTTTATAGCAAGTACTGTCATTATTTTGGCAATGACTGTATAGAATGAAGCTTATTTACTGGAAAGAAGTGCACTTTGTTTTTGTGACTGGAAAACATCTGGAAATCTGGAAATCAAGATCTTGGAATCTGCACAGGAATACCTTTAATTTCGTATAAAAAGATCGGGGGAATGAGTTGGAAATAAAAGAGGATTAGTTTTAACAGCTTCCTCGACTACAGCGTGTACACCACAAAATGCTCCATAAAAGTGTCGAGATTTCGCAAAAGTGAGAACATGAAACCCGCGCATTATCACAACTTTAATGAGTTGTTCTATGGCTGGAAAATAAATTAAAAAACTATATAAGGGGAAAAAAGGAAAATAAAAACTGGCAGCAGGCAACGTGTTCTGGCCATTCCCAGCCGTTCCCCGTCGCTCACCGGTTCGCTCTCTCTCGCGCGCTGAGAAACGAACGAAAACGCCAACGAAACGAAAATGCAAAATGTCAATGTCCTCCACTGTACAGTTCAGCGTCAGAATTGCGTCGCAGTTTTTGTGTTTTTGCCCACAGAACGCAGAACTGTTCTCGCGGCCAGCGGAACGCCGGCATGGAACGCGATGCAAGCCAACAGAAACGAAAAAATAAGACGAACGTAAGCGTGGACTTCTGGAATGGAGCCAGTACGATTGTGTGTGTGTGCGTGTGTTTGGGTAAGAGAGTGTGGAATGGAGTAATGGGGAAGTGGGGATTACGGGGGATTCGCATGTGTGCGTAGTCCTCTTTGGGGCTTCTCTGCTCCTAAGGGGTATAACACCAGTCCGGACACAAATTCATCAATAAGTGAGTAAACTAATTGGCCTAGACTACATGTAATCAATGGAAATATCACATGGATAACTTAAGCTTAAGCATTCCTTAGATACCTTAACAAAAAGTATCTTTTGCCCTAAGATACTTTAACAAAAAGTATCTTTTTTCCTTAGATGCTTTAACAAAAAGTATCATTTGTCCTAAGATACTTTAACAAGATGTATCTTTTGTTTGAATTCAATGAAGATGTAGGTAGGTGTTGCAAAAGGGTTTACAAATTCGAGAATACTCCCTTACATGATATTGTAAAAATTTAACTATACCTAATATATTGATGAATTCACTTTAAAATTTCCATATATTATTTAAAAAATTAAAGGGCATCAATACCCTTTATAACCGATTATTCTGCATGACTTTCTGCAAAGTTTCTTTCAGAGTTTCGCGCGCCTCATAAATCCAAGGCAAATACCAAATACAAACAACGTCATTTGTCCGAGCCTTGGTATCCACATCCATCTTAGAGCTCCTCTCATATTGCATTGGTTGGAGCAACTTTTTTAATAAGCGCCGATAACTGGCAAGAACGGGGGCGATTCGTATGAAATGAGTTCTCTTGTAGAGCCAATACTTAATGAAAAACGGAAATGCCATTTTAGATTTATAGTTGTGATAAACAGCAACTACAACAGCAACAACAGCAACCGCAACGGGCAGCCGGCAAAGAGCAATTGGCCAGTTGAAAGTTGGTAACAACTTTTGGCCGGCTTTGCCAACAGATGTTGGCGGAACTTGTTCCCCGCCTGCGGCCAAAAAGTTTGCCAAGCAAATGTTGCTCAAACTTGAAAAAAAGATTTTAGGTTTCCTCGCTGAAGCTAAAGAAAAGCTGTTATTTTTAGCGCAGTATAAGTTTTAGCTAAAAACTAAAGTTTAATAGTTATAATTTATTTCTTAAAAGTTATACCACCAAAGCTCCATTTGTAATATTTGTTTCATTCAACTAAAGTATTCATATCCTTATACCAACTTACGCTAATCACGGTAATATTCACTTTCTTCAATGCCATTCGATACATACCTGCAATGAGAAGAAAACCAAATTGAATTAGAAATGCGTTGGGGGAAAACAATTCTAAAGAAATGGAAACCTCTTGGAAGAGCCACCCGAACAATGGGAAACCCACAAATAGCAACAGACTAATATACGTACATATGTAAGTACCGACTTTGGTGTTGTCGTCACTTTCTGATTTTGTTATTGTTATTGCTGTTAGCCCTACACCTGCACGTGTAATCAAATACAATAAGCCATAAAAAATTATCATAAACAAGACGCTGCCAGTGCGGCCAAATAAAATGAAATAAAGTTAACAATGAGTCTGAAATATGGAATATGGATGGTTATGTGGCTTTGGTGCTTTGCTGGCTGCCTGGCATTGTTATTGGGTCGAAGGTGAGCCCGAGCTGGAGCCCTCGAAAATCCTTTGGCACACACAGACAAGGACACGATGGCCAGGACAGCAACAACGATAACAACAACAATTGGCAATGGCATAAATTAAGGACCAACATGTTCGACGGCAACAACACCACAAGGCTCCACAAGTGTTGACAATAATGGCAACACGAAAAGCTCTGAGGCTGTGTCAATTCGATGGCTGTCCTTGCTGAGCTCCGATTTTCCACGACACTTGCTCCCTATTTTCCTCCCCATTTTCCCCTCACTCATACCCACTCACTCTCGATTTGCTTAGAATATTTTACAGTTCGTGCCGTTTTGAGTGAAACATGATGTTTGGCTAATTCAAAAGATTTACACTGAATTGCGCTATTCAATTTTCTCATGATTGAACAGTTGCCATGCCAGAGAAATTTTCTTTGCTCAGTTTGCGACCGATTTCATTTATTTGTTCAAATTCAGAATTGCAGAGCTAATAAACTGCTGAATTTCTTTGGAACTAGCTTCGCATTTAAAGAGGTTCTTAATGAATGCATTTCATACCATCACAATACATTTCTCTAGCTTTAAAGCGAAATTCTAAACATTAAATTAACTTTGGAAAACGGAGAAATATTTCACCTTTGCTATGCCCTCTTAGAGGACATTAAACTTGAAGCTTTATTAGCGTAATAGCCACCTACTCTGTGCCTTTTGATGAAACAAACAGTCGGCAAATGAATGTGGCGCCCATGACGTCACCGCCGGGAATACAAATAAAAAAGTATATATGAGACACCAAAAACAAAAACAAAAATACAACGCATCAACCCCTGACGAAAAAGTTCATTGTCTTAGCTCTACAGTTTATTGCACTTAATTAACGTAAAAAGTTTGGTAGCGAGCAGGGGAAGGCTCGAATGGCAACACCTACCAGCTGCAGATACTTAGATACAGATACAAAGCGCAAGCGATAATGAATTATTAGCAAACAAAAACAAAAAACAGCAGGGCAACAGCCAGAGTATCTTTATCCCGAATCTCGGGCTGCATCTGCCGGATATTAGAGCACTGCCAACAACGCGACAACATGTGTCGCCCCTTCAGCAACGTGCAACGTGCAACAACAGCAACAACCGCAGCAGCAGCAACAGCAACAGACGGCGAAGGCGAAGGCGTTGCAAGTTCTTAGGAACTTTGAATCACTGTCTTTACTTCCCCCAATTTCCACAAAGTTTCCCGGCTCCCCGCACTTGAAGTTCTTTTAATGTTGCATGGCAAATTTAATTTCTAAATTGCAGCTGTCGTCGCTCTGCCGCACATTTGTCTTGGTCTCCACAGTGTGTCCATAATCTTGCCAATAGTATCGTCGTAAATCATGCCAGCCGAACACCGCAGACATTTCATCAAAATCCGCAAGAACATCTCATTCCCATTCCCATTCCCCACTTGCCATTGCGTATACGCCGCGTGTGCAGCCAGGAATTGAAGCGTGGTGTCCCAGACCCAGACGCTTGAAAAAAGAGCTGCCAGGCAATCGCCACATTTCGAATAATCTGCAGACAAACTAAGGCATTCTCTTGGCATTTTCTATAAAATATAAGAAGGCCTTAAATTGAATAATAAGCTGGCATTTATCCCAACTTACTGGTTGTCGCGGTATTTTCATTTCTTTGAAAATGTAAATTGCTAACATTCCACAGTGGATTATAAGGAATTTAATTGTCTACAGTATTTTACTTCAAAATAAGAAATAATTTACCATTTATTATACATATAAAAGTATGCAAAATGTGATTTTCAATGAAGTTTTGCGAGCAAGATGCCAATGCTTAATGCTTCATTGTTCTCCATTCATTAGCACTCTATGCCCACCACAGAATGCAAGATAATGAAAGTAAAATCTGTGAATCACTTGAAACGCATTCCCCGCATTCATTCGCATTCATTCGAATTCAGATACATGTGCATGACAATGGGCAGACTGCACCTATGTATGCTTTATGGTCTGGCCCCAAATTGCATGTTTAATTGCAATAAAGAAACAACGTTCGCGAAAAAAACAAGCGAATGAAAAACACACAAACAAACAATGCCGCGGTGGAGAGAAAATACAGAAGCAATTTTCATGAAATTTCGCGCACAGCTGAAAGACACAAAACAGCTGCAGCAGAGTGCAGTTGGAAAATGGAAAATGGGGAAATTTCAGTGCAAAGAGCAGGAAAATCCACCTCCCGCTGTTTAATCAGAGGGAATGAATAAAACCGCACCCAAAAATGCACTGAGTAAGACTGAAAACTCCATTGAAAAAGTCACAAAAGACAAAAGTATCCTTACATGCTAGAATCCAATTAATAATTTAATTCGCAGTAAATGCCTTTTGTTCGGTTTTTGTTTTTTCCGCCACTGAAATTAAACAAGGAAACTTTGAACAAAGACCAACAATGGTAATGAGTCGAACTTGAAAGTTCTGTGAAACGGAAGTTGCAGCAATTAACATGAATGTTTAAATAAATGTGGCAAAAAGCAACCAAGAAACTATAAATAAATTAACTATGAAATTACAGAAATCGGCCATAAAACACTCATAATTAGCAATAGTAATTTTGTAACATTAAAGGTTATTTTTTTTAGTTAATGAATTGGCTCTGAAAAAAATCCTAATTAATACTGCTAATGTAGAGAACATCGAGTGGTTTGTTCCAGCCTTCAATTTTAAGCGTATTGAATGGTTTAAAACTAATTCTAGTTAAGTCTATAGATTAATTGGCATAATTGTTGCCCAGTTAATAGCTAATTGATTCTTTTGTGGTTTACAATCAATTTGTTATAGTTTTTGCAAGCTTACTTTTATTTACAAGGGGAAGTTCATTGATTGTGCCCCGAAAATAGAAAGAATTTAATTACCAGCAATAGTGTAGAATTTTAAATTAACTATTTTTACGACTGGTTTATTAATTCATAAATTGTTAATTTGCATACACAAACATTACTTTGAATATTTTGCGCCACTCAGAGAAATGTACAAATAGCTCTTGCTATGATTTTAACGATGTCAAATACTTATTTAATAATAATTTATGCAGCAATAAACCCTCATTGTTGCTGTCATTAAATTAATTGATGGCCGGGCAAACGCAGAAAGCCGTCATTTGCGTAATTGAGAATAATATTTTAATGGTAACCAAGATTAAAGTCGAACCTGGCGAAAGAAGTGGTTAATGTTTCCATATCGAATCTTGAAATAATATATGTAAACGTTCGAAAGTTCATGTCACAATAAAACTAAATGCCTGGCTCATTGTCGTAAAAGTTTTCGTCGTTTTATGGGTGGGGGGAAAATGGGGTCGGGGAATGGAATGGATTTTTATTATAAACGAAAACGAAATGTGCACCGATGGGTGGGATTTTGGGATTTCGGGGCGAGAAGAGGAGAGGAGAGGGACTGGGGCGGACTTGGGGCTTGCTTTCAATGGCCCCAAGATGCTGATGCATACCGAAAACTCTTCAGAGCGTTGATGAGACATGAAACGAAGCGGCAGTCGGACATGCAGACAGACGGACGGATCTACAGATACAGATACATTCGCAGATTCGGGCACAGATACAGATACAGATGCTCAGAATGCAGCGTGTGTCCGTGTGGAGAGATTCAGAGATGCCTTTTAGCTTTTATTACATTCGGTGTTGGGCTGGTGTGTGGATGCAGCAGGCGATGCGGCGATGGAGATGATGGAGAAGATGGAGACCGAGACGAGACATGACCTACCCCAAGGCAAAAATTATTATTATTTTCTTCTTCTTCTTCTTCTTATACGATTCCATATACGTTGCATATATATATATATATTTTTTTGTTGGTTCCCTCGTCTTCATTTATATGATTTTCTTTATTATTACTCTCGCTCTGGGCTTCTCCGCTCTTCCCTGGGTTGGGTTTTGCCGAAATGAAGCCGTAAAATTATATATGTACGCATTCCGTTCCCCAATCGGTGTCTCCACCCCGCTATCCCCCATATCCCACACATGCCCCACATGCCCGACTTCATTGTTTCAAACTGCAGCGAGCGATAAATGAGTAATACGGTTATAAAAACAAAGTTTGCACAGCGTACGATTGAGGAACTTTTGTCCCTCGAAACTCTGGCCACGAAATGTGTTTATCCTGGTTGGTTCCTAAGCCAATACCGCTTGACAAAGGATAAATATCAATTAAAAGATAATTTACCTTTTTCACAAAAAAACTGAATCGTGCAACTAACAGAATAATGACAATAAATGTGCATGTGATTTATCTTTTAAATAGATATTCTTCCGGGAAAAAGAGTATAAAGTATAAACAATGGAAAATTATTAAAACTGCAGCTCATAACATTTGGAACATAATTTGCCATTATATTAATGCCATCACTTACGTATCTGTGCATTTATCAAATAATCAGACCGTGCCTAATGCCGGCAATGATACCGAAAACGAACCATCTGTATATCTATCTATGTATATATGTATGTGCTATAGAGTACATCCCATATGAAAACCCAGCATGGCAGCAAGATCGCACTCACGGATACGAAAGCCAGCCCATAAAGACAAAGGCATTAAATTACAACTGGCAAACGAAGCAGCACAGAAGTGAAGCTAATGTTTTGCTACCTGCCACCCAAAACCACCTCGTACCCCCTAATACCCCCTTCATACCATCTCAAAAAACAGAAAAATAAAAACAAAAACCCCAAACGAAACCATAATTTAATAGGAGCTACTACACCAACGGTCGCTCGCTGTGTTAGTCTAAACTTGATTTCAAAGTTAAACCAACCTTAACCAACATTTATAGACATCAAAAACTTTGGCGGCGCAACGAAAACGACACAAAAAAAACTAAAAAAAAATCCAAGCAAAAAAACGATTTTTTTTAGTTTTGGGCTTAAACTTGATTTGCAGAAAACATTTCGGCGTTGAAGGTGAAGTTGTGTTTATTGAGGTAGGAATGCCAACTGATGGAGTACCGCGGAGAAGCCAAGCTGACGTATTCGATAGGTAATTAAGCAGATCTTGAGCCACAAAACCTTGGGCTTGCCGAGCTTTCGGCTGAGCCGAGCCTTCTCTTCTAAATAGCCCAAGGAAAGGTAAGTATTACCATATAATACGCGGAGACATTTATTGCAAGGATAAGATCATTAAAAGAGCCAATGGTTAGTTAAGCTTAATCTGTGGCTATTCTGACTAAGATTACTGGCATTCTTTTGTTTATGTTCATAGCTGTGACTCAGAATCTTACTATAATAGCTTACTATAATCAATACGTTTTGCTTTCCAAGTGATGACATAAGAAGGTGCTTAAATATTCACAATTCCCATCGGCGCATTTCTGAGCAAATTAAACGAAAACTTTTCCCCAAACAGCTCTATTTATCCGTTTAGCCATGCAAAACTGAATAAATAATTAATTCACTGCACTGGCAAAGTAAGAAATCGATATATGAAACCGCGTACTCAAGTCAAAATATTCAATAATTTAGAAGTGAGCAGCGGAAGTGTAAGGTGTGTAAGGTGTTTAAGGGTTACAATTGGCCCAATGTTTAATATTTCAACGTTTTTGCAGTTTGGATTGAGCCTAACCAATGTGTGAGCTTCGACAACTGACTGTTGTTTTTTAGCAAAACCCATACAACTCGTAATCATTTAAATGTCGGTGCGCCAGAAGGAAAAACAGTGAAAATCTTTGGCTTGGGTAATTACCTCATTCCACCTGCAGGATTTCTACTTGTCTGCTGACTGTCTGCAAACAACGAGGATCGCATTACACATTTTCTGCTTGTCAGCATGAACAAATTTCCAGGCAGCTGGTAATTAATATTTTGACATGTATCCTATCCCTCTCAAATGGGTGGCAATGGCGATACAAGATTCGATTTCATTCGACGCTGCTGTGTAGGCTTTTCTCACCAAAAACCCCAAAAAATAATTATATTTATATTAGGCTAATGACATAGACGGATTGTATATCAAATGTTGTTTGGCCACCGGTAACTTGCCCGCTTGCCTGCCAGCTCATCTGCTTCTGACGTAACTTTTCAATCAATTGGATGCCATGCATGCAAGTACCAATTGCTTTTTTGTTAGTCATTTATGTGATTTGAGTTATTGGAATTTTAATTTTCAAGCATTCTACAACCAAAGTTATGCCTTCTCTGCAAGGCAGAAGTTATAGACTCCGTTGAGAGCCAATAAATTAAGCTTAGCACGTCAGAGAGTCGAGAAGACCAGTATAATTATATGACTTTTACCGCAGTCACAAAAGAATTTATTTTTCTACATGCATTACGAAGCTACAGTGATAAAAATGTTGAGCAAATATTTAGGGACGAGTACTGGTAGCATATTTCTCTATGCTTAATGGTTTTTGTAGCATTTACTCTAGTTTTGGGGTACGTATAAGTGTAGTTTCAGCACACGCAGTCTGGAAAAACTATAAGAAATGGAAAGCAATTTGCCAAGAAGAAAGGCAAGAATAAAGCACAGAGCTATGTTTGCTAGCACAGAAGCGAAAATTATTTTTCTAACTCGCAGAGGGAAATGTGTGAGTGGTTGGGGAAAAGGAACGCAACTGCAATATCGCGCTGTCTGCATATAAATTTCGGTTAGGCGACACAAAGGCAGTGAGCTGGAGGGAAAATGCGTCTGATAAGGAGGAAAATAAAATGCGATAATTTTTTTCTCTCTTTGCGCCAATGCTTTTCATGAAACGGACAGTTTGTGGGTGCCATTTGGGTTCGGGGGAAGTGGTTTTTGGGTTGGGGGAGCCCGAGTCAGAGCCAAAGCCAAAGCCAGAGAATTTCAGCTACGGAATGACAAAGTATCGGGCCAACAACAAAGCTTAAGTCATAAAAAAAGTTTCCTATGAGGCGTCAACGAGACGAGCAGCTCTTCTTCTCCCATTTTCTTGGTATTCTCATCGCTTTTTGTGTGTTAGGAATTTTCCCCAAGCCAGTTGCCTGATTGCATCCAACAAGGGAAAATTTAGCAAGACAACTCAGAGAGGAGGCTCTTTATACTTGCCCCCTTCCGTGGCAACGAAATCTGTTTACAAATTTGATTTGCCTGCCACGCCCAGCACAATTAGGGCGAGCGAAAAACCATCGCAACAACATTCTCACACTCAACTGGAGGCCTACGAAACAGGGGCGTAGTTCTCATAGATGCTCCATGGGGGGAAGTAGTTAATATTCAGTTGGCACAACTTTTTCTAATTTATTTTTAGTTTATACGATCTTTGGCTAGTACGTCACGAATGTATTACATACCCCATGAAGTTATTATAAACATCAAATATGTATGTATGTAGTAATAATGTTTAAACTAAGGCAAGTTCAGGGTATTAGTTGAAATCCATTAAGGCATTATGACCCAATACGATCTCAACTATTCAGTTCTAGGATTGCATGTTTTAACATAAGATCTACATATGTTTTCAGGTGGAGTTAGGGACATTTCGAACCCCCTTTCGAGGACGCCACTGCCCTTGGGGCACCGCAGATATGGCAAAGTGGGCCTGCAGTCTTAGTCGCATTGATTGTTATGTAAGCGGCTTATAATTTCTTCTCGGCGAGAGTGCAGAGAGTGCCTCACTGCGATGATGGGGAAGCGAATTTAATTTCTGTTGTCGGGCGTAGCCAAGTGTCGATTGCCGTTTCCAAAGTTTCCCATGTGCAGTTGGTGTGTGGGCTGCTATCGGCTATCGCTGTTGCTGCTGTTGTTGCTGCCCTGAAAATTGCTGTTGCCAAATGGAAAAAGTATGTTTTCAGGCGCTTAAAAAGTAAATTATAGATGCTTTGGCCAGTCCCCACTTACCAACACCCCCAACTTCCTTTTGCCCATCGTGATCGCCGCCATTTATTTTGCTGTCGTGCATAGTTAGTCCTATTCTGTGGCCAGTGGACAAAGTAACAAATTCACTTGGCCTGTGAGAAAAGTTTCGATGGAATCTCTTCTAGGCAAGAGGCTGCATTAAGCCGGGTTAGAGCATAATCTAATCACTGGGGAAAAACTGCGGGAAAACTGCGGTCTCTTGGCCAATTACTCATGGCGAAGTGGCCCTAAGCTTTGGACAAGCAGTTGGTCTGACTTGTATTTAAATACATTTAACTTATTCTATAGAAAGATCTACCTTATAAAAAGCAACATCGAGATATGTAACTATATTATAACTATTCCCCAAACCAGACCAATTTCATAACCAGCGCGCTCTTTAAACCCAAACTCGCTTTCCCGCTGCGGCGCAGAAAGAAACGATTTTCACTAAATTATTTTCACTTTTCTTCATAGGCCGACGCGATGAAAACGAAAGTGAAGCAAAGTCAAATCCCCAGCGACCATCGAGGTGGAGTGATGTGGACATGGATGTGGACTGGAGCGGAGTGAAGTGGAGGGATTGGAGTGCTGTGGTGTGGCATGAAGTGATTGCATTGTTTTCTGCGTTCACGTATAGTACATGGAGATATTAGATAGGCCTACCGACACACTGAGACTCGATGAGCTCAAGTCGCTCAAGTCGCTGAAGTCGGAGTCAAAGTCGGGGAATCGAGCATGCTGATGAGTTTGGCCTACTTTCACTTTCATTTTCTAGTTTCGGCTTACAGGCGTAATCATTTTTGGTTTTTCTCTTTTCAGTTTTCATATTCAGGCGCTTTTGAGCCGGTTTTCCAGAGAGCCATGCGGCGAGAGACCCACTGACAATGAAATAAAGTTGTTTCACATTTCATGGTTGCTGCACTGAGAGACCAAAAAGTGTATATCTTATAGGCCTAGAAAAACTAAAACAATGGGCAAAAAGTTAATTTTAGACTATAGGTTGGCAAGGAAAAATGTTTGGAGATTGCTCATCACAACAGCACAACGTAGGCAGTCATTGATGGATTTCCCATTTTCCTCGCCAATTTTGCGCTCTCGAGTGCTGTGTCTACACTAGACTACATAAAAAAGTACAGCACCGACACTCTTATTGCTCACTTTCACTTTTTTTCAATGACAATTAGTGGCAACAAAGCATAAACACCAAGCTGAAGCCACAGCGATTCACGTTTCTCGTTTTAATTGCGAGCCAAAGCTTTGAATAATATAATTTTAATTGTTTTTTTAGTGTTTAGTGTTATAATAATTGTTTCCCCAAAGTGAAGAGTAACTGTACTTAGATATGGAAATCTTTTAATTAGTTTGTTGGGCCTGAACGGTTGCATATAATATGATTTGCATGAGTGCATCTTGGTTTGCATTTAATTGAGGGGAAAAGTTGGAAACCTGCGGCTGGAAAATGGGAATGGCTTGCCTGGAAAGCCAGACTTATTGGATTGCATTGGAATGTTAACCCAAAAACATCGATAAAACCAACTATTAGCCCATAGTTGCCAGGCGCCCTTTTTACAAACCCAACTGCTTTTGAAAGCCCAAATGGCACTTGTCATAGATTCCACTTTGGATATGAAAAAATCAAACAAGTTTATACGACAGTAAAACTCGAGCCGAGGGCGAAAATAAAATCATAAAACTCCCGCCACATAATTCCCACTCACACACAACTGAAGGCGAGTTAAACTAATAAAAAGACTAATTAAAATCAATTTCAATCAAAATACCAAAGTAAAATAAATACCACCAAAAACGCGAGAAATTATGAAGACAAAAAACGAAAGCGGAGACATCAGAAAAAGAAAAGTCCAAAGACGAAGGCGGCAGCAAATTGTGGGGCCATAAATCAAATGTCGAAATATGCGCCAAATATTATATGAAATTCGGGGGGAGTAGCGGGGGAAATGGGGGTCACTTAGAGATACGAGGGTCGTTTGATAAGTCCGTGACTTTTTGTATTTGCCGCGCACCTGCTCTAAATACAACACTGCTCCTGTCAGCAGTTATCGATTAACAGCTGACTGTAAAATTTTGAGAAAGCTGCGTTTTTTGGTTTGCGTTTTATAGGCATTGAAAGCAGACGATCTCGTGAATTTTTTTTTCCATCAGGACAATGCACGGGTGCACACGTGTGTAGTCAGCATGGCAAAATTTCATAAATTGGGCTACGAACTGCTACCCCATCCAGCATATTCTCCAGATTTAGCCCCCTGTGACTATTTTTTGTTTCCAAACATGAAGAAATGGCTCGGCGGTAAGAGATTCGGGGCAAATGAAGAGGGCATCACAGAAACAAACGACTATTTTGAGGGCCTTGAGAAAACCTATTATTTGGAAGGAATAAAAAAATTGGAAAAACGCTGGACTAAATGTATAGAGCTAAAAGGAGATTATGTTGAGAAATAAAACGCTTCTTTGACGAAAAAAATATATTTTATTCAAAAAGTCACGGACTTATCAAACGACCCTCGTAGAATGCAGTCTTCGGGGAGAGCACGAGTCTTACGTGCTACGCCTCGAGGTATATTGGTTTCTGTATCTGTATCTGTATCTGTATCTGTTTCTGTATTTGTATCTGTATCGGAGAGATTCGCCGACTGGAGCATGCAATTAATGATTTGGTCGGGGCGTGATGTCGCAATATTCAATGAGCTCCTAATGACTGGCACATGAGTGTTAGGACCCCGGTTATAGCACTTTAGATTAAATGTCTAGCCCAGTCAGTCAGACCTCCGAAGGGGGGGCGGGGTAAATAAGAAGCTATCGCCTCTGTGATAAATGATGGTTTCTTTTTTTCACTTTGAGCACTGAGACCTGGATGGCAGTAGTCTAGTATTTAAGGGTAATGAGTACGGTGTCAAAAACACACTTAACAATGGGAAATGTATCTTACACATTTCAAGTATTTAATTTTAATTCTAACATTGACAATTCCTTACTGAAAATTGATTCATTTATTCGAATGTATAAATTGAGTTTTCCTTATAATTTTTGGCATTAAAGAAGCTTCTTTGTTGGTTAAAGTCACGTATGTTCCTTAGGTTTCCCCTGCCAATAAGCCCCTCTAAGTTCGTTCCCCATTTGGCTGCCTCTGTTTCATCCAATTTAGCTCATTAGCCATAAGGCTCCAGTTCGAACCCTCTGGCAGTGTAGATACATCCGTATCCCCGCCGCTCCAAACTTACCCTGCATTTTCGGCTGCAGCAATTGACATCTGTTGTTGGGGCTCATCTGTTAGCCGCAGCGTTAGATGTGCCCTTCGTTGTTATAGTGGTTATTGTTTTTTCTGGTGCCGCTGATGATGATGCTGCTAATTTTTTTGCCTTCGTTTATTTGATGTCTACACATGAAATTCGCGCACGAAACGTAAATGAAACACTGCAAAGAGAGAGGGGAAAATAAAAGAAAATTTTATTAACATTTTTTGTACATCTCGCTTTGTTCAGGCATTTTACAGTATTATTTCAAACAAAACGCTGGGCTTGACATAAGTTGCCGCACTTGAAAGAAACACACACACACAGAGAAAAGGGGACCCCGCGAAAACAAGAAAAACTGGCAAAAGCAAATGCCAGCTGGCCACTTGAAGACTCAAGTTACAAGAAACACTTAGGGCCAAGCCAAGCCGAGCCGAGCCCCCTTTCTCCATCTCCATCATCGCCATCGCCATCATCATCATCACCAACCGCCTCATGATGAAAACCCCCAAAATAAAAAGTAAAAGAGAAGAAAACCCTAGCAAAACCCAAGACATGAAATGAGTAAAAGGCGCCAAGTGTGTGTCTGTGCAAGGTGAAGGGAAAATGGGTCTAAAAAAAAAATGAGGGAGGTACTGAGGCCTCTTTTGTGTTGCCGAGGGCAAAGTGTAAGTTCCCTATCTTCCCCTCTCCCCCAAAGCCATTTTTTCGGCCAGCAAGGGTTACGGTTTAAGCCTAAATGTACCTCGAAAAATGAAAGCCGCGAGGGGCTGTAGACAATGATGGGGGTTCAGTCAGAAATTCGTACTTCAATTGAAGGGTTTTGCATAGTTGCTAAGTACTGACTTGGGTTTAAATGTTACTGTTTTATTTCTATTTAAAAAAATAGCAATATTTCAGATTTTGGGCATAATAGTTTTAAACTTTTAATGACTAACAAGAAAATCCTTTGACACAATCCGATTTTCCCTGGCGAACTCTTGCCGTAAGCTTCTTGTAAGCAAACAGAATCATCTGCCATAAGCCCATGAGCTGATGTATAATCTGCAGACTCTGCGCAAATTAAAGTTTCATTTTTCAGTTGCTCGGCTATTTGTTATTGTGTTCGTACTCGTATTCGTATTCGCATTCGTATTCTTCACTTGGCCAACGTGTCGTATACTCAACTCGACAGCCACCACCCAAAAGAGTTTTCCACACGCATGTAGCATTCTCGGCCGGGAAATACTTATGCATGTATGCAAGTGTTCGTGGCATGAGGAGAATGCTTTATTGTATTTGCTTTTTAAACATCAACAACATTTTCTGTTGCCATACGAAGTACATGCATATGCATATGTGCGAGTATATGTATGTAAAACACGCATACACACACACATACGTGGATAAAACTGCAGCAACTGCGACTGCATTGCGTTTTTCTCATTGTTTTTTCCCCCCGTCGCCGCTGCTGTTGCCGTCGCCCCTTTCGGACTCCAGAAACTTGTTTATATAATTTCCTGTACGCGTGGCACAAAAGCCAGCAGCAGAAGCATAATCTTCCCGTCTTATTCTCTCCCCATACGAGTACATATATCTCCATCAAAATCCCACTCGCCTGCCTGCCTCCTCGTTCTTTTGTCATGTATTTTTGCTGATAATAATAATGCATTTCATTGTTGTTGCTGCTGCTGCCGCTGCCGCTGCTGGCTTTGCTGCTCTTGTCATTGTTTATAATTGTTGCTTTGTGCGAGCCCAGCAGATGCATAGATACACATGTATCTGCTAGATACGCCAAGTGACGACTGCGAGCGAGCGCAAAAACAATTTACACAATTCCTGATATCACTTCTTCCAGTCTGTTTGCCATTTGATTGATTAAAACAAGGAAGCAATATCCTTGCCGTGGTTGTTTGCTAGGAATTCTCATTACGTGGCAGAAGTGTGTTATTTAGATGGATTAAATTACCTATATGTTGACTTTAGAAAACCTATGAAAAACATAACTTTAGAGCCACCTTTTAAGCTCATTAGTTACAGTTTTCTAGTCAAATATTTCACTTAAAGATGCTGAAACTAGTTTTAGTCTTATCAGCAGCAAACTAAGCAGCCATAAAGTGTTTCCAATCGAAGGGAAGTAACAGCCTTCGGACCTGGCACTTCATTAAAGAAGAGATTCAATAAATTTTCACAAAAGCATGTTAATTGAGCGCCAGAGTTGAGAGTTGCTATTGATGAGCTGGGGCTTAAGTTGATTTCTGCGCTTGAAATAGTTTCAACAAGTCGCAGACGAGACAAGCGAAAGGAAAATATGACGAAGGAAAACAATTTCAGTTTGTTTACTTTATTGTCGTCGCGTCGCGTTGCGTCGCGTTGAAATTCTTTCTGTTTGTTGACTGGACTTTATTTTTATCAGCGCAGACAAGGACACAATTGTGGAGAGAGAGAGAGAGCGAGCGAGAGGGAAATGTAAACAAGAAATAATGAATTTGTGATAATGGTAAATGTTCCTTTTGACTCACTTATCTTCATTTCCTTTCCTGGGTTTCCTTTTTCTGCTTTTTTCTCCTTCGTTTCACATTTTTATTTATAGCCTTTAAATTTTGTAAGTAAACAAATGCATGTTTATTTGTATTTCCGCAACTGTCGGTGGCGGTGGAAATGTGTAAGTGATTGAGTGCAGCGCGCAGCAAATTAGCCGCCTCGCCTCGCCTTGGAAAACCAGCTTAGAACCGTGCTAAGCGCTCCAACAATGTGACAACACAGAAGCCGAGAGAAGCGATAACTTGGCCAAGACGATGGCGATGACAACGAGGCAACTTAATACGCGGGTTATGCAACGTACACACACGAAAGAAGCGAATCAGTTGCACAAAGCAAACGACGACAGCGGCCCAAAGCCCCAACGGCCCAAAGGCCCCCTTTACCTGAAGACCGGTTTTGGAGCCCCAGCGAAGAGAGGAGAAGACATCGCGAAGACGAGAAACTCCATTTCGCATGGCCAGGAGATTCTGCACATTTTACCGTTAACATAATGGCTAAATCACCGTTTAGAAAACCGCCAAGATGACGCTCTACCTGCGAGGGGGTGGTTGTGGGCGGGGCTTGGAGCTTGGCCAAGACGACTCCAACTCGTGGCAAAGAAAAAAGTGAGGAAAAAAAAGGAAGGAAAGATTTCAAAAGAATTCTCCTCGCTTCTTCGTTCTTGCCAATTTTTCTTCGTCTCTTTGAGCATTTTTCTTTCGCTGCTTCGCATTTTGCAAAAACGTAATTACAGTTGTTGGTTATATTTTTTTTCCCAGACGTGCTTAGAATTTAATTAAATTAAAATTACAGTGAGTGCCAAAAGTTGCGGCAAAGATCGGCAGGTATGAGATAATGCCGCGAGTTTGCAATTTCCAAAAGCAGCGAAATCAAGAAGGAATTAAAGTTCCAACGCAGCACTAATAAAAACACTTTTCTACATTTCCTGTCGCACATTCATCATTAAAACCCAATGATGCATAACAATTATACAATAATTCAGTTTTCTAATTTATTATAATTGTTTAATTTATTACTCGCCCCTTCTGCTAACACCCCACAGAATAAAAACCTTTCGGTGCAGCTCACTTCACAAATATTACGTGACATTTTTTTCAAACGTTTCCGATGCCAGAACAAATAAATAAACGAAAATACGAATTATTTATATAAGTACAAACGGAAAAGACTTGTACCGTAAATCGTGCGTAAGTTATGAACTCTGAACATATATTTAGTTTCCAGGAGTTTAAGGAATATAAATACCATGAGAACGTAAAACGATATGCGCTTTGTGAAACCGAATGAAATCGAAGTTGACGATATAAAAGGCCTCGAATCGGTTGTCCAGATAAGCGAAATTCCCACTTTATCAGCCAAATAAATTACAGCTATTGGCTTCGATTGTTTGGTTAGCTTATCGCCCTGAATAATTATTAACATTACTGTACTCCCTTCTTTTTTTTTTTGTGTGTCAGGCATTCTGGTTTAGGCTAGCGAAAACTTCTATAAAGTGCCATTTGTTAACAACTTGTTCCTTCCCTGCCACGGCTGTGTGTGCAAAAACAATTTTTTCTCCATAATGAGGTCAGTTTTAAAATACATAAACTCATTATTCGTATTTTTCTTCGTTTTTTTTCTCTCCCTCGTTTTTTTTTTTTGCCCGCCTCTGTGGGCTGCGAGCTCGTGGCTGTGCACACAAACAGTAAAAAGAAACATTCGGCGTAAAAATTATTTTATTGTCGCGTACGCAAGACGACGTACAGAAATGTGTGGCCCAAATATGGAATACAAGTACAGCGAAAATAAATAAGGCTAAAAGCAAAAGGCAAAAATAACAATGACACATAAATAATGTTAAGTAAATAGAGAAATTTACAAAATAAAATCCACACACGATAGGCAGCAGTCAAGGCAAATGAAATGCTTAAATGGATATGGGCAAGTCTGCCAGATTCAGATCAAGTTAAGATCTTCTTGTTTTCGGTTCACTAGAATCTTTGAGAAACAAGAAGTACTGGGTTTAATGTTGATAACTTTAGTAGCTCCAAGCTTTCCAACATTGGGCGTCTAACAATAGATCCTAAGCAAACTTGAAGCTTAGTTTGGTGCGGTCTAAAGTTAATCAATTTTGGGAAAGTGCTTCCGCATGGAGAGCATTGCACAAGAAGCCACTTACATACATATATGTATATGTACGTTGCCGTGTAATGTGCCGCTATCAAATGCTATGGGCCGTGAAGTAATGGGTGGTTCCATAGGGGCTAGCCACATAAACCGAACGAACTGAACGAACTGAAACTATCTGAATCGGAGGCACATGCTTTGCATATCGCAGGGAGAGAGCTTCGAGTGGCAGTACTGTTAAACCCGCCCGTGGAGTCTTTGTTTTCAACAAGTGGCCAAAATCCGTATGCTCGGGTTTACGTGCCCGGAATCTATTAGCCGCAAAATGAACCATTTGAAGTCCGTATGTAAGCGTTTTCCGCAGTTGCCAGGGGACACCATGCCCATGCAGCTGTTTAAATGCCACTGATAAGCCAGCGAGCGGAAAGAAAACATATACTTGGTGGGTATTATTTCGACGATCGGCAGATAGACACCGAATACACGGCTCGAGATTATCCTCCGCACTTGGCCAAATGTGCGTTCAGGTTGGGCAAACACAAATGTGGGTATTACCCACCACCGAACTGATCAATTTAGGTTAACCCATCCACAGGTTTGCCGAGTGTGAACAGCCACAATGTTGGCATAAATCAATACGGTTTAAGCCACGAAATTCTCCTCGACACGGCCTGGCACATTAGGTCGTATATTAGGCAAAACCGAAGCATTAATTTTCATATACTTCGTTCGGGCCTAAACTGCTTATTGGCATGCAAGCCGAATAGATACAAGAATCATTAACCATCCGACGGACAGAACGGAAAATCAGACAGGAATATTGCTTAAAGAAGTTGGCCGAACTTGTGTATGCTCTATAAACTAAGTAAGCTAATTATGTAAAAAATACAATATTTAAATACATAAAATACAACACATTCTTATTCCAAACCATGCTACTATCTAAAATAAACACATAACTACAGGGAATATCATATCATACATATATCTGATAATAGATATAAGATGTCATATATCTTATAATATCACATAGGCATTGAAAACCAGTTGGGTAATAACACTTATGCTTTATTATTCCTTATTAAGGTGGCTTGAAATGCTCAATTAGCCAAATGAAACTTTGGTTCTTCATCTCCCCTTGCCAGCCGTGATCCCCAAAGAAATTTGGAAAAGCAAAGACAAAAAGCACCATCGCAACTCCCCAAGAACAAATGCCCGGAAGCGTTTTAGTTCCTTGGTGGTCAGATTTTCGGTACGGCCCAAGTCCAGAGATAAAATAAAAAAAAAAGAAGAAAATAACAAAACAAAACAAAACGGACAGTGGTTCTACTGCTGTGCGTTTTGTTTTCAATCATTTCATTAATCACTTCGTCCAGATTCACTGGACAAGAGTTTTTTGTTCGTGGCGAGGCTGCTGTTTGCGAGTTTACGAGTATATCGCTGCCTTCTGCTTCATTTGTGCCCCGAAACGTGTTAATGTCAAATTTGGGTAATTAATCAAATTGAATGAGAGGCAGCGAGGGAATGCGATCCACCTAGGAGCTGTCTGCTAATTTTCCATTACTCATTTTCCTTTCGGGCACTTTGCTTCCTGCTTCGCCGGCTTGCCAATTGAAATGTTTTTTGCCATCTCTTGTCAACTTGGCTAGTTGGCTTTCACTGACAAAATGCCAACGATTGTGTTGACATTAGCTGCTGGTGTGAAAATTAGTCTCGGTCGTTAAAATTGAACACTGAACCAAAACCGTACGGTTGATATTTATACATATGCACGTACATAATTCTTTATATTTTCTTTTTTCTTTTAGTAGGCCCAGTTTTCCTATGTATATACATTTATCTCTGGGTGTCACGCATTTTCCCTGAAACTTGCATTTGTCAGCGACATTTTAATGCGTTTTCCTTCAGTAAACATCGCGAGAAATTTTTATTAGTTCGCCATTAAAGTATGTTTCCCTACGTAAGAGTGTGTAAATTGTCATAAACAATAATGTCGTAAAGGATCAGGAAACGGCATTAAAGCCAGCTAACTTGTAGTCATAAAACTTAATTAGTTTGGGCAACATTTGGAAGGTAACTCAAGCGAGCAGTTTGCAGGAAATGACCCAGAAGTTTTAGAGTTGGTAGAAAACACAGATAATTACAATGCATATACAAGCAATAAAACCCGATTAAATATAAAATTATTTCACAGAAATCACAGTACCATATTTCCATATTTCTTACTTAATTTGTGACTACATCCACCATAAATTACGAAGGTCTGACATCATTTAACTATTCCCATTCTTTCAAAGCGTAAATAACTCACTTTTCGAGTAAGTAACGCACAAAAACAGCAAGCCCTCGATAAAAGAGCCATCTCCAACTGCTAAACGTCAAGATGGGACACCAAACAAAAAGTAAATTTATGAAGTAAACAAGAAACGCAAAAAAAAAAACCAAAAGCAATCGAATTAAATTTACATAAAAGCCAAATAAATAACAGACAGGCCCACCACAAAGAGCACATAAGTAGGCATTTGTTTATAGACTGCAGATGTCTCTATTAAAGATACAATCAATTTCACAACAACTATAGAGAAAAGCTCTGGTCAGTGGGAAAAGATGAGAAACTACTGAAGGAAAATTCAGATGGCTAATATGGTGATACTAATCAGGCAATCGAAATGCGGCTTATATATGTAAATATCTCTTCATACTCGAATATATATATATATCTTCACATTGTTTACACTTGGATGCAAATTAGTTTTGTGCCCGAAATGGCGCAGAAAATTCCATTCCCAAACTGTTTTCTATTGTAGCCAGTTCAGTTTGTTTCTGCATAATGCGGATGCTTTATATGTATATATACTATGTACATATTCGAGATATATATGCACACAAAGGAATCCGTATCCATTTGCAATGGCTGCATAAGTGTGGACTTATTTTATGGAGCACTCGACTTAAACTGAACCACGTCGCCAGTTCTCAAAAGCGTTGGATGGTCATCAAAATAACAAAATAAAAACGTAACAAATTCTGTTCCTACTTCAGCTGCGCGATGACGCACAGAAATATTTATTCGCACACAGATACTTTTCGCTTGCCTGTGCTCTATATTTTTTTAGAAGGTATAAGTATAGTGGTTGCAAATATGCGTGAAAAAAACAAAATTTACCAAACAAAGTGGGGAATGCCGTTCAAAAATGAACACGTTTTAAACTCAGTAAGTCAAATCTGGATTAAATAGTTTCATCTGCGAGGTATTTCAAATTTGATAGTCACTTTTCGCAGTGCTTATTGCGCGTTATAAATTTTTAATTGAATACCACTTTGGCACGCGGAATTCCAGACCAAAATTTGATTGAAATCGTGGGTCAGAAGGAAAAGTAAATAAATTGCTAGGGAGGGGCGATTGAATCGAGCTACCACTCAATCAAACAGGTGTTGTGGTCCCCAACCATTATTGATCTATTTCTGGACATTGCTGAATTTAATTACACATCTCAGTCTCAGTGCTCAGTGCTCAGTGCTCAAAGCGGATTATTAGGGCGTGTATTTCGATGATATCGAAATGAAATGACACGAAATAGAATAAAATACGCACCATTAATTGCATACTTTGAGGCGCCATTACATGGACACTCGTCAAAATCAATAAACGCTGCTGTTCCCCATTGGAATTGAACTCAAGTCACGTGTAAAACTGATTTGTCTGCAGAAAACATGTCCCTAGATCCTTGGCATTTCACAACCAACTGCTGCTAAAGTGAACTGAAGTTTGCGAAACATAAACAACATTTTATGCATTCATGTTTATAAGAAGAGATATCAGAGAGGTATCGGAATGAAAGTCAGCAAGAACCCAGTAAATAAATAAATATAGTATAATATCATATAAATATTTATAGCAGTGATATCCTTACACTGAGCACATTTTTTTACAAGTAGAATGACTCCATCATGCATATTAATAGATTATTATCCAAATACAAATACATCATTTGAAGAACTGCTCTCAACTTAGAGGATACTAATATCTGACCACCGAAAAGTCCAATCCAGCTCTTCGGGTTTCTTGGGCCAAGAACCGAAAATAATTCGATGCCAAGGAGAGGAAAAGACAAACCGGCTCACTGCCAACAGCTGCAAGCCCATCACAATCAAAAAATCATTCCGAAAAAGTGTGTTTTTATTTTCGCATATGCCAAAAAGAGGCAAAAACAAGACGAGGAGCCAGCAAACGAGTCGTCGTCGTCGTCATCTAATAATTTGTAAGGAGGCTGCAGATCTGGAGAGCTGGCGAACTGGAGAACTTGTGAAATGGTGAAGCGAACCCCGGCGTCTCTCATTGTCTCGGGATTCAAATTATTGTGTGTGTGGTGGGGCTTTCTCGGCATTATTTTCAGTTTTTTCTTGGTTGTTTCGACTGCCAGATTTGAATACACAGCGGCAGAGCGCAGACATAAATCTTGTTTTGATTTATATATTTTTGTATAACTCGCTGAGATGTGTCGCCTGCGAAGAGAAGCGCATAGTTTTCAATTAAAGAACCATCCTAGCGAACCATCCATCCATGAGCGAAAGAGACGAAGGATCAAGATACATCTTTCTACTGGAAGAATCTCCCGCGTTTTTTCTGATGGTGCTGTCTTATTTTTTTTTTCTTTTTTTTTGGGTACGTTTTGTCGTTTTTTCGTTGATGACCTTGAAAAGCTTTATCTAAAAATCGAGTGCAATCAACTTTATAAACACTCACACACACAGGCTCGCTGGCGTTTCCCCTACATTTCACACACACACACACTTATTCGCACACACAAACACACTCACACTTTCGGCTTTGAGAATCGAGCGTTATAACGCGTTAGGTAAAGTCTTGGAGCTCACTCGCTCGCGCTCTCGTTTTTTGGCTCTCTGGAGACCCCGAGTATGGGGCTAACCGCACATAATAATTATTCTAGATCCCCAGGTTCGCCAAAGTATCTGCGAGTGTGCGAGTATCTGAGTATCTGGGCAAAAGGTGGTCGCTGCGATGGTCAAACGTCGCTCTTGTTTTCACGCTTTATGGCATCTTTTTGGTTTTGGTTTCGGTTTCGCTTTAGGTTTCTTTTTGTGTTGGTAATAATAGAGTTTTGGTTCAAAGCCTTTGGCCAAGCAACCCAAAATTGCTATGTGTGTGTGGATTTTCGTTTGAGGGTTAGGCAACAGGTAGTTGGCTGGGTGAGAAGTTAGTACGCAAGTGTACTCTTTTCGGGGGCTACCTATCTAGGCGATATCAATGCAGTTTAAACCGGAACTCGCACCCTTTTCGGAATGGAAATACTACTATTTGATAGTAATAAATGCAAAAGTATGACTCATAATTACGTTTACTACACAATTATTTGTATTCGGCTATATTTTACTTCATTGCAGCTTACATATAATCCCTTCTTGAATAGTGATAAATTATTTAGTATTTAATAAACTTTTAGGAAAAATGATAGCTTATATTATTCAAGCCCTTTTGACATTGTTGTTGCTTAAATGTTTGCAAACTCTTCAAACTAATGCGCAGTTATCTTGGCTTACAAGGGCCCCGGTTTTGGTATCTGCTTTCGAATCCGTGACTCATACTTCCTAATCAGTCGAAGCTATAGTTTATAGGCACTACTTTCCGTACTTTCCGTACTTCCCACCACCCTCCTTCCTGTTGGCCTGCCCATTCAATCACTCCGAAATCGACTAATATCCATAAAACAAACCAGAAAAATACTTTGACAAAACAAATATTTGGCATATATAATGGGCATTCCTGAGTCGTTTTCAAATGTTGTTGTTTCTTGTGTTATTTTTTTTCCCCCCCTTTTGGATGCTTGCATTAGCCGCACACAGATACACAACACACACACGCACACACAGCTTCGAACTGAATGCCTACCAACGATTTTTTACGCCCAGCCAACGAACCTATGACATCAACATTATTTCGGCCAAAAAAGCCAGCTGAAAATTATTCATTTCGTATATTCAACATTCAAATTTCAGCAGAGCAATGTGCAAGTACAGAGTGGTCAGGGGGGATTTCCGGGGGGACGACCAGGGAGCTCTTTTTCGACCAAAAGCCGAGATTGTCTCAAGCTTTTCCATGCCCATTTAAACGACGTTGATTGCTCAATTCGCCCGAAAACCAGATGAGCTAATCGCCGGCTGGGTAACTCTGCTGCTCTGGTACTCTGTTACTCTGGCTCCGACTTTCGACTACTGGGCCAACTTTGACTTTAGATTTTTAATTAAGATAATTATAGTTGGTCTCGAGCAAGTGATGCGCGGATCTGGTTGGGAAAAAGAGTGCAGACATCAATGAATGGTTGCTTGGATACCCAAAATGAGTTGAAACATTTGCTGTCCCAAATGTCAGTCCGTCAAATATTTGTGGGTCGAGGAAGCGCGTTCTTCTTTCTTTTTGTTTTGTTTTTGTTTTTTGCCTATAGATAAACACAGACGTCAATTAGTTAATATGCTTTTAAAAAAGGCACCGCGTAGCGATATTTGTATTCCAACTGTGACTAAGCCAACCACATGACAAGTTAAGAAAACTCAGATGGAGACCATAATAATCACACGTTTCTTTCGGTCAAGTACAGTATGGCTCAAAAAACTGCAATTTAATGGGGTTTTTTAAATTTAATTTGGTTGTTGTTGTTGTTGTTTGTTCCCCTCGGTAACCTATTATACAACAAATACGGGGGCCAGCGACGGTGCACAGAAAAATGAGTATCAATTCAACAAATTCGCTTGAAGAAGCACTCACACAGATACGCGACCCACACACACCACACACCACACACTGAGAAGCGGGGAACAATATATGGCATACATAATATTAAAGAAATCGCACCCAAAAAACCAAATTGGCATAAACTACGCCGAAAATAAATTGAAATCTAAAAATGAAATTCAAATGCGGCAAACGCCCCAAAGAGGAGCAGTCCGCAAAGCAACACAACAAACAAATCAAAATAAGGCACACAAAAAGCGCAGGCAAAATCAAATAAAAAATAAAAAAACACACTACAATGTGGATAAGTGGCGATGTGTGAAGGAAATAGAGAACCACATATCAAAATATCCAACAATGTCAATCGCACTACCATGCGAAGAAAACTGCAAAAGTCTTTGCAGAATTCCAATCAAAAATCATATACAATTTAACACGTATGTGCATAAGAAAATGATTAATCTTTCGTTGATATGTGATTTTTGGGAAATAACTATATTAATAAGTAGTTATTTTAAACTTAAATTGCAATACTAAGTACGTTGTGGATCACCAATATTATAAACCAGGCGTACCCAACAGTAATGAGTTTAATGCAGCAAAATTCCAAGATGGCAACTATTTCTTAACTACAATTTAAATAGCAGTCAAGAGATCTTCGACACATTTGCGCAGAACTTCAAAAAGAAATTAAAATTATAGCAAAACTCGTGCAGCGGTACGTTCAGAAACGGAAAAAAATTACAAAAAAAAATTACTGACAAAATGAGGCATTCAGAAACCAGTTTTACCTGGAAAGAAACAAAAATTGGTCTGATATTGTACGTAAGCAGTAATTGAAGTTAACGTAATTATAAACGTAGTCCCGGCCAACAAGAATCATGTGCAGCACAAGCAAAACAACAAAAAAACAGAAAAAAAACAACATAAAAAAGGAAAGGTTGAACCGAAAAAATGTCTTATACACACGACGAAGATTTCGAGTGAAGAGAGCGAATGGTCAGGCTTAATTTCCCAATTAACATGGAAAACTTCAAAGGGACAAATTCATTTGGCACAAACTGTGTCAAAAAAAAAGAAAATTGCGTTTGGAAAACTAAAGATATCCCAAAACGATAGGCTTTACCTTTGCCTTTTCCTATAACTAAATAAATAGTTATCCTTAGAATGTTTCCAAGTTATCCGAGATTTCTGAGCAATTATTGCGCACTCTAAAAAATTTGTTTAACTTATGTTTAGTCAATTAAGACATTAACCTTCTCTAATCTCTAAAATTTGACTGCTCGATGATTATTTGGCAAGTGCCAGTCCCAAATTATTACAATCCATTTGGAAGTAATCAAGATTGCATTTGCCCAACCATGCCATGTTCAAAATCTATTTCCTCTCCGCAGTCAATTAGAATTGGTCGAAATTCTGTGTGGGTTTCCTTCAACACATTCTCCCCATTTCTCTCTGCGTTTCTCCGATTCTCTCGGTTCGCCTGTCTCTCTGGTGGGCAATGGGCTGTCTTATCAGCCGTCAGTTTTCAAAACAAAGTCCATTTCCATTGTTGGTTGGTCACTGCTCGTGTGTGTTTCGCGACTCTACTGTACAGTAGAGACATCGTTTAAAATGTCATTATCTAATCGCCGCCTTATGTACGGGTGTGTGTGTGTGTGTGTGGTGTGTGTTTGGTGTGTGTGTGGGGTTCTTTGCTGGTTTCTGTGAGCGGTGGGGGCATTGGCGATAAGCCTAAGCGCAGCAATTTTAGTTAGTTTCTTCCTCATACTTTTATTGAATTATGAGCAGCGAAGATTAGGTTGAGGGGCGCCCAAAAAAGAAGAAATATACAAACACCCAAAAGAAGCACAGCGAACGAATCTGAAACTATGAAATATATGTTTGAGGTGTTTTCAGCTCTTTTTACTAATTTTGAGTAGAGCCGCCAAACAGGAAAACTGGTTTAACCAGTCTAAAAAACAAAAAAAAAAAAAAAACAGAAAAAACAGAAGAAAAAAAAACACCAAATTGCCGACAGCCAGTTAATAGCTAAACTCAAAAGCACCAAGTCTAGCAACAATAAACTAATTAAATCAAACCAAAATACGTCGCAAAATGTTCTAAGAGCTCACTTCTCTCGCATGTAAGAGAGTGTGATTAGGTAAAAATAGCTGAGGATTTTCATTGACGGTATAAATAAAATGTTCTCAAAATAAATATTTCAATATCATATGCAAAACTTGGCGTTGATAAAGAACAAAAAAAAAATAAAACAGCCGACACGCGCTCGCTCGCTCGCTTCACAAATGTATCTGTGAGATACGTAGCGTAGCGCTGAATGAGAGAGAACCTGAGCTAAGAACCACGAACGGAATGGGGAAGAAAATAAACCTTTTCGATTCGTGTGAGCCGATTTTCAGTCGGTTTTCTCAGTTAGCTCCCCGGTGATACCGATATAAGTTTCTTTTGGGCTCAGTTCTCGGTTTTGGTTTTGATTTTGGTTTCGGTTTTGGTGTGGGTTTGCGTTTGGGTTTGGGTTTGGGCACTGAGTTTGGGGTTTGTTTGCCGCCGAGAGATCGGATCGCACAGAACGAGAATGAATGACAAACACCGAGGCAGTTTACAATGTTTGCTCGTGTATTAGCAAAAGAATTCTAACTGAACCGAGCAGCGCGACTCTCGACACTCGACTCACGTTTTCTTATGTAACAGCCTGCACTTCCACACTTCTGTAGATTCCGTACTCTCTGACTATTATTTCCATTGGCGATCTAAGGTTCGAACCAGAGTTCTGATAAGTGTTCTTGCAAAAGACGACTACTCATGACGAAAGGTTGGGAAATTCAAATGGACAAATGGGTACCTTTCCAAAGAATTAATCGCACTTGCTGAGTCAGCGGAGAACCAAGAAAATCTTTCAGATAATGTCAATTTTGTTATTAGACTTTTAATAGCTTTGAACTTTAAATGAGCTGTTTTTCATACGTTTTCAAAGTAACTTCAGAGCTACAGAAAACCTTAAATAGCAACAAAACGAAAAAATGCGATAATGGTTAAAATGATATCTAATTTGATGCATTTATCTAATAGAATCTTCGTTGACTATTTGCTTAAGGGTACATCTTTCTTATATCTTTATTTCAAACTTTACCATTTCTTTTTGTTTACAGAAGCTAAGAAACTGCATTTTCCCCACACAATGCTACATTTCTAAAGTAGAAAATCTTGAAGAGGAGCTCAAAATTAGTTAATACCTTTCAGTTGATGATTTACGTTGGTCAAACCTGTCCCGTTGACTTCAATCCAATAGATAACAATCTACAATAAATGCGTTAATCCATGTTTGCTTAGTTTTTTAGGCGGCATTATACGTGTTAATTATTGAATATATCATTTGATTTTGCACATTGATTTGCACTTCTTTGTGTATTATACTTTATTTTGAGAGGTTTTTGAAAGACCGTGAGGCAAACAATTGAACAATTTGCGTCGATAACTGTAAATCGCTTTTTGTTTTATTTTTACATTATTATTTACTTTGTATACAACTCGCAAAGTGAAACCGTTGTGTGTATAAATATATCTTTAAATCGATTTGGTTTTTATCTCTTTATTTTTTTTTTTTTTGATTTTTTCTTTTTCTTTAATATTTTTTTCAATGACTTTTCCAAGGCTAGCTTGAATTTATTTATGGTTTTTATTTGTATTTATTTTGCACAAAATATATACACCTATACACCAAGATCTCGGGTAAATCATATAGTATTTTGTCAGAGAAACTGCTGGGGGACGAGAAGAATGTAAAACTATTAATATTGTGTGTGCTTTTTCGACTTTTCTTTTCTTGACAGGGGTGCGGGGGAATTTCGTATTTTGAATTTTCCAAAAAGTGGGCAATTAAGATTCACACTGAGCGAAACGCAGTGGAAACGAAACAAAATATAAATAAAGATACGCAAGCGAAAAGCGACAAAATTATGAAACCCGAAAGCGGCAAAGCGACACGAGAGAGCCAATGCGAAGAGAGCGAGCGCGAAAGAGAGTTCGTGGAACGTTTGGGCAATGGAACGCCACACAAAAATTCCGCAACGAAACGAGGAAATTTTCTTCAAAACCCTAATTGTTACAAAAAAAAAATAAATAAACGGGAGAACCTAAGCTGATTATTAGATTTCTGCTGTTTTGGTCTTGGATAATTGTCGTGTATCTGACAGATACGTTTTTGTTTTTGCAAAGGGAGCGACGAAAAAGACACGCACTCACACACACGCACGCACACGTAAACACACACGCGCACTTTGCATTGCTTTTATCTTCTTTCTTGTTGGGCTGTGCCAACTCTTCCCCTTCGTTTTGGTGCCTTTGCTATACGCACTTTTCTACGGCTATAACTTTCAGTTGATCTTTATTCTTCGTGAAACGTGAGTTAAAAGGTAAATAAAGTCGGGACAGACACGCACGGCGAACAGAGGCGGATGGAGAGAGAGAGAGAGAGAGAGAGAGAGACACGTCGACAGTGGACAAAGACGAACTCGAACTGTAGCGAACAGTGAACCTCACCAAACGAAATACAAACTCGAACTGAAATGCATCTCACCGATACGCACATCCATATCCACCAGCTGTGTGACGTACCTGGCCTAGCTCTTATCGCTCTCTTAGTCCTCTCTTTGCGCTGTGTCAAGTGTCAAGATGGGAGTCCGTGATAGCGCACTATTGCCAGCCCCTTCTGTCTGTAGACGGGGGCGGCCCCAATAGAACAGGACAGCTAGTTGGGCCTTCGGCCCTGGCCGCTCTCTTTCGCGCTCTTTTCACTCTTTCGGCTGCCGGCATTTTCGCTTGGGCTCCCCACCACACACAAAACACAAATAAACACAAAAACAAAATCAAGAGTAACTTTGACTTTTAATGGCGGATTGGCGAAATCAAAACCACAACCGATCCCAGTTTTGGAATATTTAAAAAATTCGTGTTTGTTTCAAAATTCAAAAAATGCTCATTATTATACCGAAATATTAATAATTAAGGTATTAAAATGAATACTTTGAGATCCCTCATTTTTTCGTTTCAAATTAATGGACTTGTTTGCTCGTAACACTTTAGTAGTACATAATTTCTAAACCATGTTTTTTTTAAGTTTTAATAATTGTTTCTAATCATCAATAAAAAGTTTACAACTGCAAACAGTATTTTTAAAGTAACAAAAAAAGCTAATAACATTGAAAACTTAATGTTGTTTTAATACTTCTTAACGAAATTTAGTGACACTCTTCTGTAATTATATACATTAAAAATAATTACCTTGCTTTTAAAAACTTTTTGTAACTTATTAATTTCAAACAAGACTGTAAAGAAAATACTTAATATTTTTACGTTGCTCCTACAAACATTTTTTGCCACCTACAACTTTAATAAAATTCGTGTAAAAAATTGATTTTTTAGCAACACCACAAACACAACATTTTGATGACGAAACACATGTTGTGTTTGGGGGCTGACCGCAAAGAAGAGACCAAAAGTAGCGAAGAGCGGCGATTTTGGACTCTCAGTTGTCGCTTTGTAGCCGGCGCAAAACGCAAAACAAAATTAAGCACAAAAATAAACAGAAAAAGATGGCAAAGCTCGCCGCGAAACGTCGTCTGCCACTGCTGCGTTGTCGCCTTCAATTTCAATAGCAGCCAGTGCTAGAGAGCTGTTCCTACACAAATACCTACATATGTACACAACTATATACATACATAGATAGCTCTACGACCACGTATATCTGCACGAACGAGCGTATATATGTTGCAGATACTTGGCTACTCAGATACTTCTACGGCTCCTTCTACGGATTTCTTGTGTCTAGTTTCACTTACAAGTTGGTTTATTTCCCAAGTTTGACCAAGTATACAAATCCTTTCCATCAAATATATTTTATTTGTACTTCATAAATTTGGCAAGTAAAGCCCATGATAAGATATTTATTGCAAAAGTATTTTGTATTTTTGCATGTATTTTGTAAATATTAGTTAATTTACTAAGTAGCATTGAAGTTCATAAACTATAAATATATACATATTATTTCATTAATACAAAATTTGTTGTTACAAAATGTTAAGTAATTTAACTTTATTAATACATATGTATGTACATTATTTTATGACAAAAACTGTTTAATTGAATAATACAAAACTGTTATTCAGTAAATAACTTTGAGAATTCAATCCGTAAATGTGTAAACCTTTTTATCGAATATTTTCAAGTAAAAAGAACGCTGCCAAAACCGAGCAGAAAATGGAGCTAACTGCCCTTGCCAATGACATCATTAGACATTTTTTTTTGGCATTCCCTAGCTCCAAAGTTCTAGAAATGGAGCTATAAGCCGAGAAAATGCCAAGCGAATTTCAGAGTTTGCCCTCTGGAAAAAAAACCCTTGCAAAGCTTCAGCCGTTAACTCTTTTTGTCAACACTTGAGATTTTCCTTGGATTTTTCCGAGCCTTAATTATGCATGACAATTGTAGGTTTTGTGTTTGCTGTGTTTGCTGGTACCTCCTAATGTTGTTTAATAATAATTTTATGCACATAATGGCCGACAATATCCAGCATTGCCAAACTGGCAAACTGGCAAAGCCACATGAAGAGCTACTTTAATTGCTGACTCTTTAAAAACCTTATACTTGCCATTTTCTTTTTGTCTACGTTGGCTTTTTTACTCTGGTAATGTGGCCAACAATTAGACACAAAATTACTCAAAACCATAATGGAGTGCAGAAAGGTGTGGGTAAAAACATTCGAACTGCCTGAGTTTTCCTCCAAGCCTTCGTAGATCTAAGCCTTGATCTCAAGCTGAGTTTGGTTCTAACTTTTACCTGATCCGACTTAAGTATACATGAGTTGGTCAGAAAAAAAGAGCAGCAGAAAAAGTGAATTTGAAAAAGGCAATTATAAAGCCGCAAATTGCTGGAGCGCCGGAGAAGGCAAACTCTAAAAATAAAAATCAAAACCAGTAGTTGCTAACGTGACGCCATAAATTTCCCCCCTCTGTTTTTGGAACCCCCCTTGAAGACCCACCTTCGGTTGGCCACGATAGACCAGCAACAAAATTAAAATCAAAGCCGGGAACCCAAAAACGAAGGCGTTTTGGCCAAACTTCATGCGAAAATGATTGTGTTTCTATTTTTTGATTGTTTGCTTGCCAGGGCCTTTGCCTTGGAATTGTTTGCGGAAAACATTGAACGGCCTTTTTCGTGGTGTTCATACTCCAGTTGGTTATATATTTATTTACAAAAATGTATAATACTTTATCATGAAACCCAAACTAGTAATGTTTATACATGCTTTCAAGTAATACTTAAAAGTCGTAGAAATTATATTTAACTTTGCTGTACTTTATATTAGTTTTAAAGTACTGCAGTCTCTACTTTTTCATGTTGAAAGCAGCAAATAGCAACGAAGAAATGTTTACTCAAAAGTTGTTTTAATTGTGAATTTCAAATGTCAAATGTAATTATTTTATATTATTTACCCGAACGATTGTTCCCGACACGCGTATCAAATTCGCGCTGACAGAAAATTCCATTTGGCATTTAGTAAATATTGAATCTCGCTCTATTTGCTTACATTCGTGTTTGTCTAAGTTTCAGCACACATGGCTTTGTTTCGACTTTCTATCCTTTTTTTCTCACCCATTTTCGAGAGTTATATTTTGTTAATATTTTGTTCGTGCCGTTTGTTTAATATTGTGCTGTGTGCATTTCTTCTGGTTCGTATTTGCGGTGTTCGCTGTTTTTTTTCGGTTTTTTTGCTGGGTTTTCTCTGTGTCTGCTCTCGCAGCGAGCTTTATATTAAATATATTCATATACTATATGTATTTCCTCCGGCTCTGTTTTATTTGGATTCTATTTATGCTGATGTCCACAATTCGACAGGTGTTGCAACCGTGAAAGATAGAAAAAGCGTGTTTTTGTCTTCTTGTGCTTTTAATTTTTGCAGTTAAAGGGTATACTAGAAAGGTTGGAAAGTGACAGTTTTTAGCCATTTGCCACGCCCACCCTAAAGCCCAGATACTGATTTCCAAATGAAAACAGTCGTTTTCCAACTTGAACATCTCAATCTCGCTTGCTACGTAACAGGTATCTGATAGTCGAGGCACTCGTTATACGTTTTTTACGCTATGATCATACAAAATATTGATAGGGTGAAAATGTTATAAATGTTTATAAAAGTTTTAAACCAAATGCAAGCTAATCCAGCAATACCGATCTGGCCATGTCCGTATGTCCGTCCTGTCCGTATGTCCGTTCTGTCCGTATGTCGAGATCTTAGGCACTATTATAAATTCTAAAATCAGCTAAATAACGGGTATCTAATAGTCGAGTTATTCGACTATAGCGTTCCTTTTTGTTCCTTTTGTTCCTTTTGTTCGTATCAAATTAAAAGTTTCCATGAGGCAGTTACTCATTTGATGGTGTTGCAGGTTCAAGGAGCTCCACTGAAGAGCTCTTTAATTAGAGTCGAGGAAGAAATTCCCATTGCCAGCAGCAAGTGCAACAGCACAGCAACAACTGAGCACGAGCAGCGACACGTGCTCTACATGTAAAATTGACAAGGTGACGAGGCCGATGGATAAGGCTTGGGTTTGTGGGCGATGGGGAAGGGCGAGCCAGGGGAGGCAGGGGAGCCGGGAGAAGCAGGTGGAAGGGTTGAGTGGCAAATTCGCACCTGAAGAGGTGAGGTGATGAGGTGAGGCTACTCTACGTGCTGATGTTGTTGCTCTGTCTGCATTTATGGCATTTTTTATGAATGATGCAGAGGCAACAACAGCGGCAGCAACAGCGGCAACTGCAGCAACATTTGGCGTTGATGAAGTGCTGAAAGGCAACTGCAATGTGGAGTCCTCCTCCCCCCTCCACCTTTGCATCCCAGTTGTGTACGCTCTCTGCGCATTTGTTTATGAATTAATAAAATTTTAATTATGTTGCACAAATAATTGCTCACTTGTGCAGAAAAGCATGGAAGGCGCTGGGCAAATGAAAGCCGAAAACAACACGATTGCTGTAAATAGGAAATGCCCATAAAAACCGAGTCCAAAGTGCATTTTAATGAATAATTGATCAAATGCGGAATGCCACCCCTATGGAAATTGCCTCTTTTTTTCTCGCATTTATGAAATGTGATTATAAATTCAAAATGCATTAACAGGGCCATATTCGAGCAGGAAAAAGTTTAAATTTAAGCCGGATTTAAGAAAATATTAGTAAATAACTACAAAATTACCAAACTATCTTTATAACTTCGTTTCTAATGTATACATAACAGTTTAAAGTTTCCATTTATAAAAACCCCTTTATAAACCGATTTTAGTGCCAGTGAAATTCTGCGAAACGTGGGCATCAAGTGACTGACTCTTGTATACAAACCAAAGCAATATACATTAGCGTTCGCATAAATATTCAAACCAATCTTCTAAAATTTTCTCACACATAACCACCGGTGGGGGCAAAACAAAAAAAAATGACAGAAATTATGTACAATGTCTTCAAATTACACCAGTCTTATCATTTATTAAAATTCACAGAATTCATTAAGAGAACCCCCGGGCGAGGAGCGCCAACAGCCAACAGCCAACAGCAGCAGAAAAGAGCCCATAAAATAATATACATATTTAAATATATCGAATTTCCTTAAGTAAATACCAGCAAAGCCAAAGCCAAAGCCAAAGACCCATCCTAACCGAAAGGGAGAAGAGGAGCCTTAAATATCCAACTATTTGGTACCTAATGTCCGAGAGGTTAACACAAACACAACACAAAAAGCAAATGCCAAACAAAAAAGAAAAAACCAAAAAAACGAAATAAAAAAAAGGCGAAAAGATTTGGGGTAAAGCTCAAATCCTGTTTACTTCCTTTTGAGCTACCTAAGCAAACGAGAGCCAGAAGACGAAGCCACTAAATCTTCTATGGGTATGTAGGTTTTAGGAGCCTCTTCTCAGCATCTCAATCCCCGAAAAGTATGTGTGTGAATCGCAGCATTATGTACACTTCTTCACTTCTTTCATTTTCATATACGAGTATATCGTCTCGTCGCTGATTTATTATTTACTTTATAAGATATGTTCCTACAGCGAAATCAAGTTTGCCGCCCGGCTGCTGCCTTTTCATTTCGATAGGGGAGCAGCTATGAGGATCTGGAATCTGAAATCTGGATTCTGCAATCTGGAATCCGGAGGGGGTGTACGAGTATAAAGTTTTGCTTAATTTGTGTCCGGGGATGAGCAGCTTCTATCCATTAGCAGGGAAAGATGCGAGGCAAAGGCAGTCGCTTCACGGAAATCT